>NC_069503.1:463172250-463344750 GCF_027579735.1 Bombina bombina
TCAGTCTGCTAGTGTAATCTAATTGCAGTTGCCTGCCTGCCAGCTTGTGTGCCAGGCCCATTTGCCAACTAGTGCCACCACTCATATTTGTTGTAACAGTAGTGTAAATATTTTTAAAAAAACTTTTTTGACTGTGAAACATCAGTCTGCTAGTGTAATCTAATTGCAGTTGCCTGCCTGTCAGCGTGTGTGCCAGGCCCACTTGCCAACTAGTGCCACCACCACTACGTAATAACCCTTACACTACCCGATCGATACAACATCATACCTGATGTTTTAAAGCACGTTATTCCAAACAATTTAGGAATGTTAGGTGATTTATGCCCTTTATGGATTAAAACCAGACTCTGCATCAACTATGTAATTTTCCGTGGGAGTTTTGCCATGGATCCCCCTCCGGAATGCCACAGTCCAGGTGTTAGTACCCTTGAAACAACTTTTCCATCACTATTGTGGCCAGAAATACTCCCTGTGTGTTTTAAAATTCACCTGCCTATTGAAGTCAATGGCGGTTCGCCCGATTCGCCCGTTTGCGAACAGTTGCGGAAGTTCGCGTGCCGTTCGCAAACCGAAATTTTTAGGTTCGCGACATCACTAATATTAACCCCTAAACCACTGGCCCCCCACATCGCTACTAATAAAATAAACCTATTAAACCCTTAACTGTCGTCCACCACAAAGCAATAAACCTAATTAAATTATTAACCCCTAAACCGCCATCCCCCTACAATGCAAATAACTAATTTAATCACTAAGCCCCCTAACCTAACCCCAATTACATAAAATAAAAAAATACTAAGTTAAAATTAAAATAAAAAATCCTAACATTTTTAAAAAGAGATTAAATTAAAATAAATAAATCTAAAATTACAAAAAAACTAAAAAGTCTAAAATTACAGAAAAAAATTAAACCAAATTATCAAAAACAAAAAAAATTAAATCTAATCTAATACCCCTATAAAAATAACCCCCCTCAAAAATAAAAAAAACCCTAATCTAAAGACTAAGCTACCAATAGCCCTTAAAATGGCCTTTTATAGGGCATTGCCCTAAAGCGATCAGCTCTTCTACTTCTAAAAGTAAACCCCCACACAACCCCTCAAAATAAAAAAAAACTAACAATAAAAAAAACTAAGCTACCCATTCAAATCAGCCAATAGGATTTCAGTATCTCTCATGCTATTGGCTGATTTGAAAATTTCAGCCAATAGGAATGCAAGGTACCCCAAATATAAAACGGGTACCTTGCATTCAATCTTCAGTGTGCAGCATCTATCGTATCCTCCAAGCTGGATGGCTCTGCTGCTGCCGGTTCTGTTTCGCGGCCAACTCTGCCCTGCGCCGCCTTTTCCCTGGATGAAGATAGAAGAGGTCCCCGCGCTGCATAAAGATGTTGCCGCCTGGAAGAAAACCTTCGCCCCCCGGACTTCAGGAATGGTGAGCACCTATTTGGGGGTTAGATTTAGGCTTTTTTGGGGGGGTTTAGATTAGGGATATTTTTTATTTTAATGGGCTGCAAAGAGCTGATTGTCTTTATAAGGGCAATGCCCATACAAATGCCCCTTTAGCTAAATGGGTAGCTTAGGTTTTTTTATTTTCGGGTTGTGTGGGTGTGGCAGTTTACTTTAAGGGGGTAACTTGTACTTTATTTTGGTAGAAGAGCTGATCACTATAAGGCAATGTCCTACAAAAGGCCCTTTTAAGGGCTATTGGTAGCTTAGTGTTAGATTAGGGGGTGTTTTTATTTTGGGGAGACTTTTTTATTATTATAGGGATATTAGATTAGTTTTAATTTTTTAATTTTTGATAATTTGGTTTATTTTTTTCTGTAATTTTAAACTTATTTATTTTTTGTAATTTTAGATTTATTTATTTTAATTTAATCTTAAATTGTTTTTTGAAGTAATGTTAGGATTTTTTTATTTTAACTTAGTATTTTTTTATTTTATGTAATTGGGGTTAATTTTGGGCGTGTTAGGTTAGGGGTCTTAGTGATTAAATTAGTTATTTGGGTTATGGGGGGATGATGGTTTAGGGGTTAATAGTTTAATTAGGTTTATTGCGTTGTGGGGGATGGTGGTTTAGGGGTTAATAAGTTTATTTTAGTAGTAGTGATGTGAGGGGCAAGAGGTTTAGGGGTTAATATGTTTATTTTAGTAGTAGCGATGTGGGGGGTCGGCAGTTTAGGGGTTAATAGGTTTATTAAGTGTTGGCTATGTGGGTAGGCAGCAGTTTAGGGGTTAATAAGTTTATTATACTATTTGCGATGCGGGGGATGGTGGTTTAGGGGTTAGTAGGTAGTTTATGGGTGTTAGTGTACTTTGTAACGTTTTAGTTATAAGTTTTGTGAGTACACTCCCACACTGGTACACTCTTACACTCCTCCACAGAAACCACGTTCCAATACCTGTTACGGCCTGTAACACACTTTTTCATGAAAAGTGATGGAACAACACCTTCCCAGCAACATATACAGACCAAATTTGGTCTGTATATGTTATTGATAAGGTGCCGTTCCGTCACATTTCATGAAAAAGCATATTACCGGCCAGAACATATATTGGAATGTGGTTTCTGTGAATGGTTTGTGGTTTATTACACTTATCACATCTAGTTATGTGTGGCTGGTGAATTTGGTCAGCATATGTTGCTGGGAAGCTGCTGTTCCATCCATTTTCATGAAAAGCGTATTACAGGCTGGAACAGATATCATAATGTGGTTTCTGTGAATGGTTTGTGGCTCATTACACTTTATACATTTAGTCATGTGTGACTGGTGAATGTGATGTATCTGGTTTGCTGATAAGGTGCCATTCCGTCAATTTTCATGAAAAAGCGTTTCACAGGTCGGAACGGGTATTGGAACGTGGTTTCTGTGGATGGTTTGTGGTTTATTACACTTATTTTATCTAGTCATGTGTGACTGGTGAATGTGATGTATCTGTTGCTGGGAAGGTGCCGTTCCATCACTTCTCATGAAAAAGCCTTTTACAGTCCGGAACAAGTATTGAAACATGGTTTCTGTGGATGGTTTGTGGTTGATTACACTTATCACATTTAGTTATATGTGGCTGGTGAATTTGGTCTGCATATGTTATTGATAAGGTGCCGTTCCGTCACTTTTCATGAAAAAGCGTAATACCGGCCAGAACAGGTATTGGAATGTGGTTTCTGTGGATGGTTTGTGGTTGATTACACTTATCACATCTAGTTATGTTTTGTTGTTGAATTTAGTCTTTACATGTTGCTGGGAAGGTGCCGTTCCATCACTTTTCATGAAAAAAATGTGTTACAGGCCATAACGGGTTTTACAACATGATTTCTGTGGATGGTTTGTGGTTGATTAATCTTATCACATCTAGTTAAGTGGGGCTGGTAATTTTGGTCTGTATATGTTGCTGGGAAGGTGCCGTTCCATCACTTTTAATGAAATAGTGTGTTACAGGCCGTAACGGGTTTTGGAACGCGGTTTCTGTGGATGGTTTGTGGTTGATTACACTTATCACATCTAGTTATGTGTGACTGGTGAATTTAATGTATCTGGTTTGCTCGGAAGGTGCATTCCGTCACTTTTCATGAAAAATTGTTTTACAGGCTGGAACAGGTATTGAAACATGGTTTCTGTGGATGGTTTGTCGTTGATTGCACTTATCACATTTAGGTATATGTGGATGGTTAATTTGGTCTGTATATGTTGTTGAGAAGGTGCTGTTCCATCACTTTTCATGAAAAGTGTTTTAAAAACCGGAACCTTTATTGGAACGTGGTTTCTGTGGATGGTTTGCAGTTGATTACACTTATTTTATCTAGTTATCTGTGTCTGGTGAATTTGGTCTGTATATGTTGTTGGGAAGGTGCCGTTCCATCACTTTTAATGAAAAAGTGTATTACAGGCCGGAACAGATATCATAAAGAGGTTTCTGTGGATGTGCTTTGTGGCTGATTACACTCATTACATTTAGCAATGCGTGACTGGTGAATTTGATGTATCTAGTTTGCTGGTAAGGTGCGGTTCCATCACTTTTCCTGTAAAGTGTATTACAGGCTGGAACCGGTATTGGAATGTGGTTTCTGTGGATGGTTTGTGGTTTATTACACTTATTTAATCTAGTCATGTGTGGCTGGTGAATCTGGTCTGTATATGTTGCTGGGAAGGTGCTGTTCTGTAACTTCTCATGAAAAAGTGTATTACAGGCCAGAACAGGTATTGAAACATGGTTTCTGTGGATGGTTTGTGGTTAATTACACTTATTTTATCTAGTTATGAGTGTCTGGTGAATTTGGTCTGTATATGTTGTTGGGAAGGTGCCGTTCCATCACTTTTAATGAAAAGTGTATTACAGGCCGGAACAGATATCATAAAGAGGTTTCTGTGGATGCTTTGTGGCTGATTACACTCATTACATTTAGCAATGCGTGACTGGTGAATTTGATGTATCTAGTTTGCTGGTAAGGTGCCGTTCCATCACTTTTCATGAAAAAGTGTATTACAGGCTGGAACCGATATTGGAACGTGGTTTCTGTGGATGGTTTGTGGTTTATTACACTTATTTAATCTAGTTATGTGTGGCTGGTGAATCTGGTCTGTATATGTTGCTGGGAAGGTGCCGTTCCGTCACTTCTCATGAAAAAGTGTATTACAGGCCAGAACAGGTATTGAAACATGGTTTCTGTGGATGGTTTGTGGTTGATTACACTTATTTTATCTAGTTATGTGTGTCTGGTGAATTTGGTCTGTATATGTTGTTGGGAAGTTGCTGTTCCATCACTTTTAATAAAAAAGTTTATTACTGGCCGGAACAGATATCATAAAGAGGTTTCTGTGGATGCTTTGTGGCTGATTACACTTATTAAATTTACTCATGTGTGACTGGTGAATTTGGTGTATCTGTTTGCTGGGAGGGTGCCGTTCCGTCACTTTTCATGAAAACGCATTTTACAGGCCGGAACGGGTATTGGAACGTGGTTTCTGTGGATGGCTTGTGGTTGATTACACTTATCACATCTAGTTATGTGTGGCTGGTGAATTTGGTCTGTATATGTTGCTCGGAAGGTGCCGTTCCGACACTTTTCATGAAAAAGTGAATTTCAGGCATTGGAACATGGTTTCTGTGGATGGTTTGCGGTTGATTACACTTATCACATCTAGTTATGTGTAGCTGGTAAATTAGGTCTGTATATGTTAATGGTAAGGTGCCGTTCTGACACTTTTCATGAAAAAGCATATTTCAGGCATTGGAACGTGGTTTCTGTGGATGGTTTGTGGCTGATTACACGTATTATATTTAGTTATGGGTGACTTATGAATTTGGTGTATCTGGTTTTCTGGGAAGGTGCTGTTCCGGGCTGTTATGTTTGGTTCCAGACACTATTTTGGTAGTTAAAGGGTTAATTAATAATTATATCACAAAGATTATTTTTCCTAAAATTGTTCTCAAGAGTCTCTAACACATCCCATTATATTTTGAATCAATTTCCTTCATAAAAGGCCTGTTCCGGCCTGTTCCATTCCGTTCCGGCTTTTACACCGTCCCGATTAGGGATTAGTCTCTTTTATAGGGGTGAGGGTGAGGCTCAGGATGTACTTAGTGGAGTGGCAAATGGCGATACATATCTTGATTACGTATTATGTTTGGAGTAGAGAACTGGCACTAGATAAAGTAAACTAGTAGAATAAAGGAAAAGTATTTCCGGTGCTAACCCCACAAATTAAATTAATCAAAAGGAGAGAGAGGATAAAAGAAACCCTCTAGATTGGGGTGTGTTAGCACTCATTCCTACTAAATAGTAAAGTTTAAAAAAGTTTAATTTTTATTAGTTTGAAGTTTAAAAAGAACCCATATATAATGTGATTAATTATATGACTAAGGAAGGCCTTATTTATCGAAAATTACCTATACAACTTATACACTAAGGTCACCTTGCCCCCCTGTTTCCTGGCCGATAACTGCTCCCTCGGCTTCAGGTGACAGGGACAAGAGACCATGAACTAAAAGTTAAAACCAAAAATAGTGCACCAAGGTGCTTACTATTTACACAACAAACGCGTTTCGGCTGTTAGTGGCAGCCTTTTTCAATGTAGCATAGACAAGCCGAGGCCCGGGTGCCACCCCTTCTTATAGTCCTAAGTAACCGATGAATTGACCAATCACGCACACGGGTCGAGATACGCCCCGTTAAACACCAATGACTGACGCCTAAGAAAAGGCTTGTATTCTATAAGGTATCCGATTGGTTATGGCTCCGGTATGAGTATCCTACGGTCATTATAATACTAGCATCGTTACGCCAATAGTTCAACCCATTCATTCACGATTGCACATCCAATACAACCATCCCATAGTAAACAGCCCACACAATCATGTCAGACATTCCCCCCATGGCGTCCATCCAAACGAGCAGAGATTGGAACATGATGCCATCCACTTCACATCAATGGTGGTTCGTGCCCGTACCATCAGCTAGCCAATGGATGCGCTTCTCTCATCTACTCATGTATTCTACGCGACTCTATTGGTCTTAATAGAGGACACAACACGACTTTAGGGCTATAATTGTGTAGAAATGTCAGTTCGTAATCAAAGTGTTACATATATAACATATAAACCTCAGCTTATATTTTACCTAGAACTTGGAGGTACATTTCCCACAAATTACAATGTAGTGCAAGTGAGAAAGGTCCCTGTACAAATAAACATGTTATGTTATTAAATTGGCATCAGCAGTATTGAGCTAGTGTTTGGTGCTGTAGTCATGGTAATGAAAGACGCTATGGGAACACCTTGGGGCAGTACCACAAAATTAGTATGAAAATACATATAAATATGGTTTGTCCTTAAGTTAAGTATTACCCTAAAGCTAACATAACCATGGATTAGTCACATGAATGTATAAATTATACATAAATACGGTTGGCTGGGGGTACTATGGGCGGCACAAAGATTATATTTTAATCTATATTTTAAATGTAATATGAATAAAAAATGATAAAGGATTTATCTGTGAATTCACATATAGATACAAATTCACGCATCATCCAATTAATGTTATTCCCTGGCACTAGAATTCAGTTGTCCTAGGGATAACATTGGTGCTCTATATCATCATATTCAATAGTAGTAAAGGATTAAAATAATTCAGATCCAATTAGATATTATATGACATACAAGAGTTCATCCATACTTTGGTTGTTATTATAGGAATACCCAATAATTGTTTGCTTCATTCATACCATGTGGGGTAACTGAATTTAACCTAAAGATCCAACCTGTTTCTTTTCTTAGTAACACATTTTCTGTATCACCTCCTCTAATGCCTGGTTTAACCCTTTCAAGGCCCCAGCATCTAAAAGAGTTGGGTTTTCCAGAATGTTTTAACAAAAAGTGTTTGGCCACACTAGTTATCTGTTTGCCATCAAGTTGATCTTTTTCTGCATTGCGTATATTGCACAGATGTTCTGTGATTCGTGTTTGTAATTTGCGGGTAGTCATCCCAGTGTAAATTAAATTACACGAACAGGAAAGGCAACAAATTACGTTATCACTCTGGCAATTTATATGTCTTTATTTTCCATTTTTTTGGAAAACCTATCAGTAATGCAGTCTTTTCTGATCATATATTGGCATATTTTGCAGTGACCACATGGGGTGGATCCTTGGTGTATTGGTTTCTTGTTCCTATTTCTGTCAAAATGACTCATGGTAAGATTGTCCATAAGGTTTCTACCTCTTCTAAAAGTTAGAGATGGTCTGTCTGGTATGAGTTTTTTTAGACTTTCATCACTTTGTAGTATATGCCAGTGTTTATGGACAATGGAACTGACTTGATTACTCTGTGTGTTGTATGTCGATATGAATCTAATAACATTGGATTCTGAATCACATTTAATGTTAGGTTTTAAGAGTTCTTGTCTATTTTTGTTTAAAGCTTTATTATATGCTCTGGCAAGTGATCTCCTAGAGTAGCTACTCTAGGAGATCACTTGCCAGAGCATATAATAAAGCTTTAAACAAAAATAGACAAGAACTCTTAAAACCTAACATTAAATGTGATTCAGAATCCAATGTTATTAGATTCATATCGACATACAACACACAGAGTAATCAAGTCAGTTCCATTGTCCATAAACACTGGCATATACTACAAAGTGATGAAAGTCTAAAAAAACTCATACCAGACAGACCATCTCTAACTTTTAGAAGAGGTAGAAACCTTATGGACAATCTTACCATGAGTCATTTTGACAGAAATAGGAACAAGAAACCAATACACCAAGGATCCACCCCATGTGGTCACTGCAAAATATGCCAATATATGATCAGAAAAGACTGCATTACTGATAGGTTTTCCAAAAAATGGAAAATAAAGACATATAAATTGCCAGAGTGATAACGTAATTTATTGCCTTTCCTGTTCGTGTAATTTAATTTACACTGGGATGACTACCCGCAAATTACGAACACGAATCACAGAACATCTGTGCAATATACGCAATGCAGAAAAAGATCAACTTGATGGCAAACAGATAACTAGTGTGGCCAAACACTTTTTGTTAAAACATTCTGGAAAACCCAACTCTTTTAGATGCTGGGGCCTTGAAAGGGTTAAACCAGGCCATTAGAGGAGGTGATACAGAAAATGTGTTACTAAGAAAAGAAACAGGTTGGATCTTTAGGTTAAATTCAGTTACCCCACATGGGTATTGAATGAAGCAAACAATCATTGGGTATTCCTATAATTACAACCAAAGTATGGATGAACTCTTGTATGTCAATATAAATCTAATTGGATCTGAATTATTTTAATCCTTTAATACTATTGAATATGATGATATAGGAGCACCAATGTCTATCCCTAGGACAACTGAATTCTAAGTGCCAGGGAATAACATTAATTGGATGATGCGTGAATTTGTATCTTATGCGAATTCACAGATAAATCCTTTATCATTTTTTATTCATATTACAATTTAAAATATAGATTAAAATATAATCTTTGTGCCGCCCATAGTACCCCCAGCCAAACCGTAATTTATGTATAATTTTATACATTCATGTGACCAATCCATGTTTATGTTAGCTTTAGGGTTAACTACTTAACTTAATGGACAAACCCATATTTATATGTATTTTCATACTAATTTTGTGGGTACTGCCCCCAAGGTGTTCCATAGAGTCTTTCATTACCATGACTACAGCACCAAACACTAGCTCAATACTGCTGATGCCAATTTTAATAACATAACATGTTTATTTGTACAGGGACCTTTCCTCACTTGCACTACATTGTAACTTTGTGGGAAATGTACCTCCAAGTTCTAGGTAAATATAAGCTGAGGTTTATATGTTATATATGTAACACTTTGATTACCGAACTGACATTTCTACACAATTATAGCCCTAAGTTGTGTTGTGTCCTCTATTAAGACCAATAGAGTCGCGTTAGAAGATGCATGAGTAAGATGAGGAGAAGGCGCATCCATTGGCTAGCTGATGGTACGGGCGACGAACCACTATTGATGTGAAGTGGATGGCATCATGTTCAATCTCTGCTCGTTTGGATTGGACGCCATGGGGGGAATGTCTGACATGATTGTGTGGGCTGTTTACTATGGGATGGTTGTATTGGATGGTGCAATCGTGAATGAACTGGGTTGAACTATCTGGCGTAACGATGCTAGTATTTATAATGACCGTAGGATACTCATACCGGAGCCATAACCATCGGATACCTTATAGAATACAAGCCTATTCTTAGGCGTCAGTCATTGGTGTTTAACGGGGCGTTAGCTCGACCCGTGTGTAGTGATTGGTCAATTCATTGGTTGCTTAGGACTATAAGAAGGGGTGGCACCGGGCCCTCGGCTTGTCTATGCTACAATTGAAAAAAGGCTGCACTAACAGCCGAAACGCGTTTTGTTGTGTAAATAGTAAGCACCTTGGTGCACTATTTTTGGTTTTCACTTTTAGTTCATGGTCTCTTGTCCCTGTCACCTGAAGCGAGTGGGCGAGTTATCGGCCAGGAAACGGGGGGCAAGGTGACCTTAGTGTATAAGTTGTATAGGTAATTTTCGATATATAAGGCCTTCCTTACTCATATAATTAATCACATTATATATGGGTTCTTTTTAAACTTCAAACTAATAAAAATTAAACTTTTTTAAACTTTACTATTTAGTAGGAATGAGTGCTAACACACCCCAATCTAGAGGGTTTCTTTTATCCTCTCTCTCCTTTTGATACATATCTTGAGTCATTAGCTAAGGTACAATTATGTAGGTTTTAAAAAAAAAACTAGCTTGCCACATAAAAAGTATGGAAAGTGAAGGACATGTAGCACTGTCTTAAAAGTTTTATGTTATTAGTTTCCACTATGAGTAAGATTATGAGTGTCAGGTACACCTATGTGAAATTATGTACACCCTCAATAACAACTGCATTGGCATATAATTGTAAGTGAATATATCGACAGAGTATGAACAGGTTATATAACTATAGTGGAAAGAAGATTAATCAACTAAGATAAACATGAGAAAAAGAGACTGTGTGGAAAAGCTGGGACCCAATATCAAACTGATCCGTTTTCATTAGAGAAACCAGATAATAGTTTTAAGTGAAAGCTGATGCTGGGGCAGAATTGTGGAATGAATCAAGCTACCATTACAGGACAAGTAAAGTCACCCAATGCCAACTTTTGTGGGGTTGAGATCACCTAATGATTTATGGACCCGTAGTGTAAGCTCCCACCGATCAATGCAGAAACTTTGTGGAGATAGTGTACAGGGCTCTGAGATATTTGCATCAAACCAGGATATCAGTATCACAAGTTTGTAGTATGGAGATACAGGCAGATAAAAGGGATCTTTCTGATAGAAGATAGAGGCTAGGTCTCCTAAGTCCTCCGGCAACTGCTTGTGAGGAACCCCATCTAGTGTCGCAGTCTGATAGGTTTGAAAGTAGATCAGCTGCTTGGATGGGACGGCCAATTGATTTCTGGCGACTATTATAAGGCAAGTCACCCGCTCGCTTAGCCGATGGAATAGCTTATATGGTCTCCGTCTCAAGGGTCTCATTCATGTGATCTGTAGATTTAGTAAGCGATATTAGATTGTTTATGTTGGCAGTCATTTTGCGCTCCAAGTCCAGCAGGGCATTGTGGATATCGGCTCAGAATTTCTCCAAGATAGCCATTATAAGGTGGTATACAAGGCTTGATGAATGCGTATAAAGAGCAGATCAAGAACTGCTAGACCCAAGGTAATGGGGGAGGGTGTTGTGAGCTCATGTGTAGGCCACAACAGGCTAGATGTCATAAGACTTCCAAGATAGTTGATGGATTCAAAGAAAGAGTCTAGGACCTTCATGATTTGCGACCCACCATGGTCGCTTCCTAGCCATGCCCCGTATTATTATTATTTTTTTTTTAAACTGAATATTTTTCAGAAAAAAAATAATAAAATATATATATATATATATATATATATATATATATATATATATATATATATATAAGAACTTTTTGTATTTATTTGCATCTGAGTAAGAACTTAAAGGGGCTGGTAAACAAAATTAAACTTTCTTGATTCAGACAGAGCATGCAATTTGAAAAAAAACAAAACTTAATTGTTTTGTTTAAGAGCAAGGTAAACTTTGGACGTTACCAGTTACGCAACCTGAATCCTGAAGGAAATACATACAGTATGTGCTCATTCAAACTACCCTTTATAATATATGTATACCTTACTTGTAATAGATTAGTATGTGGATAAGTTCTCCATACACCTTGGCATCCAACATCTGCTAGTATGTTCACTGAGATCACCCATGTCATATTAAGAGCAGCCCTGAACCTGCAAATGCTTAACCAAGTCCCCATATAGCATACTGTGCAAGCAAAACTAAGAACAATGGTCCCATCATCTTGCTCTTTTGGAGAGGTTGGAAAAGAACTGCCATTTTATCATAGTCATTCATTTCAGACCACACCAGTAAAAAAAAATCCAAGTGAGACAATGAAGAGGGGAATAAACAGACCAAGTCTGTCCAGTGGTAATAAAGGGGCTGATTTATCACGGCCTGAATGGAGCAGTATACCCCTGTTTCCGCTCTAGCCTTCAGGCTCACTGGAAACAGGAGTTAAAGGGACAGTCAACCATAGAATTGTTATTGTTTTAAAAGATAGATAATCCCTTTATTACCCACTCCCCAGTTTTGCATAACCAACACAGTTATATTAATATACTTTTTACCTCTGTGATTACCTTGTATCTAGGAACCTTCTTCCAGCCCCCTGATCACATGACTGTGACTGTTTATTATCTATTGTCTTGCATTTAACATTGTAATGTGCTAGATCTTAAATAACTCCTTGTGCCTGAACACAGTGTTATCTATATAGCCCATGTGTACTTTCAATCTCTTTGTGTTGAAAAGGAATTTAAAAAGCATGTGATTAGAGGCAGCCTTCAAGGGCTTAGACATTAGCATATGAGTCTGCCTAGGTTTAGTTTTAACTAAGAATACCAAGAGAACAAAGCAAATTTGATGATAAAAGTAAATTGGAAAATTGATTAAAATTACAAGTCCTATCTGTATAATGAAAGTTTAATTTTGACTAGACTGTCCCTTTAAGAAGCAGCAGTATTAAGACCGCTGCTCTTTAACTTGGCCACCTCCTCTAAGGCTGCGGACATCAATCAGCCCCATCGAATACAATCGGGTTGACTGACACAACCTGCTAGCGGCCAATTGGCCGCAAATCTGCAGGGGGCAGCATTGCACAAGTAGTTCACCAGAACTGCTTATGAAATGTTAAATGCTGAAAGCATATGCTGTTGGCATTCATCGATGCAGGATGGACATGATTCGCTATAGCGAATAAATCTACCCCAATGTCTGTGATCCTGAGAATGGACATCCTGACATACCATCTTGAGTGCGTTACCCCAAGGATGTCTAAAAGCTGAACTGTGTCTGATCTATTACTAAAAAAAAGGCATTGCTTTGTTATATTTTCTAGACATTTTTTAGCCGTTCTTATTTTTTCAGTGATAAATGGGGGCCTCTTTAAACACTGTCCCTAAAAGACGCATTCATCTATCAGACTTCAGATCAAGTTTTCCCTGTATCTGCATTCTAATTTCCAATGCAAGGCTCAGCGGAAAATAATACTAACCATCCATTTAAAAATTAAAACTCAAATTATTATGAAGTATTTTTTCTATTTGTCCTATAGATAACAAGCTTTTTGGGAGCAGTCATCCTTCTCCTGTATTAATTTATTTTGTTTAGTTTGGTTTATGTATCTGTATTTCTTATTTTACCATGAACTGTTGTTATTGTGTAACCCTGCCCATGACATGAATACGATAGATAGATAGATAGATAGATAGATAGATAGATAGATATGTGCAAAAAACCCTCTTTAAAGTTTTAGATTTTTGAATAGTTTGGATTTCTGAATATTTGCATTTGTAAAATGGGACAGTTTGAAGAGTAGATGAGACTAGGGGCCTGGTAATCAAAAGCTCTCCGCTCTGGTGAGATTTTCTAAGCAGTCTTGTTAGTACCGCAATTTTAGTTTGTGAACTGTTTATCTAGCTATATAGAGTTCTGGATGTAAACGAGAGACAAATAGATTGAAATAAAATGCTCAAAAAAGTTCCAAAAGATTTTGTGTGATTTTTCTTCATGCCGGCAAGTTTTTGATCATCATGCCCTAAGTGTAAACAACAATATCTTATGTCATTCAGGCAATATTTACATGTCATTATACAGCTTATACATGAAACCTAAATGTAGTTTTATATCATTGTAATGCTTTTGTATATAGAGTACCCTCAGATAGTACAGTACTGTAATCATAAAGGTAATAGTTGTTGTTTTAAATAAATATATATTTGCATGTTAGATCACAAAATCAAAGGAAAGATGCAGAAAAGGCTGTGAGTTTGGAAACATGGTCATTTGTAATAAAAAAATTTTTTAAAACTATTAATGAAAAAGTCTGGATTTGGGAATAAGATTGAAAAACTATTACTTAACCTCATCTCTATGGCTTTAAAAGTAATAAATCAATATATTGAGATGTATGCTGTTTGTTATCTTATGTTGCATTATTGATTTTCCAGTAAATATTATAATTTTATCAATTCTCATTGTCATAATAAATCTCAGTGTTTCTATATTCTATTTTATCACCAATCTGAATCAATGTTCTATTGATTATTTTTGTGTCATTTATGTCAGAAGGTAGTTCACTCCCGGCGACCTTTGGTGACATTGCATTAGATTAGGATAAGCATAACAACTTTCTGTTCATGAATTTACGTAAAAATTATGTTGGCAAACTGTTCTTTTAATCAATTTAGTGCTGTTTGCTTTAATCTTAAATGATCCGTCACTACATAACGGGGATATGTTTATGATAGCTCTTAAAAGTAATGGTGTGGAAAAAAAAACCATTGAAGCCATTTACAGTCTCTTCTAGATTAATTCACAAGAAGCAGACGCACTTGCTAAGGAAATAGCAAAAAATGTCAGTGCAGTAGAAAGCTTTTATGACTGCAGGATATATTTGACATTATCATGGATTAATTTTACAATTGCATTCTTATAATTATCAGTGTTTTCTTCAAAACTAAATTAGAAATTGGCGAGGATACCTACAAATGATAATGGCAGGCATAGATTCAGATCTTGTACCGTTCAGGTACAAGTCATGATGTCCTGGTAGGTTCTGCATCATAAAATAAATTTATTTACAAGTACCATATGCTTTAATGAAATTACTGCTTGAATTAAACTTATCTCTATTAATACATTAGTCTGTAGCTCTAACATTTCAAGCTGGCTGAAAAAAAGGTTGTAATGCAAATATTCTGAGTATTTCAAGAAAGCAGCTAAAACGTTTTATGGTAAAATGTTTCGAGAGTATCAAAAATGAAATAAAAAATTTTCATATTGGACAGTTAGTAAAAATGTATTCATGAAGGTAGTTATGATTAAAAGGGCATTAACATGACTGGAAAATGTGTGTGGGTGGGTATGAAATTTCTTTCCCTCTTTTGTTTTGTGCTTATTATTCACATGTTGCCTCATATATATTGTGCATTCATTTTTTTTTCCTATCATTGCTGCACATCGATATCCCTAGTAGAGGAGAGAGTAGTAATGAGGTTAGTGGGAGCAGGGTGGTTGTGTAGTTGCATGTGGGAGAATAAATGGTCGTGGAAGTATAACTTTAGGGAGCATAACTGTGTGGTAGCATAATTTATAGAGGGCATAACTGTATAGGAAACATAAACTTTGGTTAAGTATAATTGTATAGGAACATAACTTTTGGGGGTGTATAACTGTGTGGAGCATAACTTTGGGGAGGTAAAACGTGGTGGGGGCATAAATCTGGGGGAACTTAACTGTGTGGGAGCTTAACTTTTGGAAATAAACTGTGCTGGAGAGCACCACCTTTGTTAGAGATTACAATTGTGTGGGAGCCCAACTTTATAGACTAAGACCACTAGCTTGCGGAAGGAACACAGCTTTGTAGTGGAACAACTTTGTGTGGGAAAACTCACAACTTTGTAAGACAAAACTGCTTGGCAGAAGTGTGCTTAAGAACTGTACAGGTTCTGCCTTCAGCATTGTAACTGGGTGCCCAGCCTCTGCCCTGCTACCATCTGAATTGTCTTTCAAACCTCTGTATGATACTATCTAAAGTGTATTTCAAGCCTCTGTTTGTAGACATTGAAATGTGTCCAACCTATGCCTCTACCATTTAAACTATATGTCCAGACTGTAACCGCAGCCATTTGAACTGTGCGTCTATCTGCCTGAGACCATCTATAGTGTCTTGCCAGCCTCGCTCTGCAGTCAGTTGAATTGTGTGTCCAGCATTTGAACTAATTATGAAGCCTCTGCCTGCAGACATTCAAACTAACTATTCAGTGTCAGCCTGCAGGCATTTGAACTGTGTGTGCAAGCTCTGCTTGCAACAGTTTGGACTGTGTTTCCAGCCTTGGTAGTTTTCCTAACATCTTAAGTTTATAGAGGGCCTCAGTCTGCAGCCATCTAAAAAGATACCCTCTCTTTTAATGTAAGAGAAAACGTTGAAGTAGGCTAGGAAGGAGTTTCATTTGTGCTATTCTACTCATCCAACAAATTATATATATAAAGCACTAGATTGATATTTAAAGGGACATTGTAGTGGAAAAAATACATGCTCCTGAATCACTAGGGTATAAAGTTTTGAGAACTCCTATGGCCTAGAATTAGAAGTGGAGCGCTATTGATAACACCACAAAGATTTGTTTTTGTGTATATACTGTATGTGTACATATGTATGTGTACACATACTTACTTACATACATAAACATACAGTATATAAGCATACATTGACGTATCCATGTATTTTTTAAAAACAATTTAATACTGTTTACATTTTTAAAATAGAAATTCAAATAGCACTGTTTTTGCTTAGAAGAAAATGTTATATTATATATACACACACAGCTCAAAATTACAAGTCCTAAGCTACTAGCTGGGCCAAAATGTTACTCGCCACTTATCCCACCCATTACATGCCCACAACACACCTATACCCCACCCCCTCCGCATATATTTAGTCACTGCTAAACACCTTATTGTGTAGTAATTTTTAATGTTTGTAATTTTAAAAACCATAACAAATTAACGGCTAGATTTGGAGTTTTGTCGGTAACGACCCGAAAAAACTAACGCCGACTTTTCTTGGCCGCTCCATAAAAATAACTCTGGTATTGAGAGTCCACAGAATGGCTGCGTTAGGCTCCAAAAAAGGAGCGTAGAGCATTTTTAACGCAGCTTCAAACTCTCGATACCAGAGTTGCTTACGCAAGCGGCCAGCCTCAAAAACGTGCTCGTGCACGATTCCCCCATAGGAAACAATGGAGCTGTTTGAGCTGAAAAAAACCCAAACACCTGCAAAAAAGCCGCCGTTCAGCTCCTAACGCAGCCCCCCATTGTTTGCTATGCGGTAACCCTTCCTACGTCTGCACTTAAAACACTCTAACATGTACCCCGAGTCTAAACACCCCTAACCTTACACTTATTAACCCCTAATCTGCCGCCCCCCGCTATTCGCTGACCCCTGGCATATTTATTATTAACCCCCTAATCTGCCGCTCCGTAAACCGCCGCTACTTACATTATCCCTATGTACCCCCTAATCTGCTTCCCTAACATCGCCGACCCCCTATATTATATTTATTAACCCCTAATCTGCCCACCCACAACGTCGCCTCCACCTTCCTACACTTATTAACCCCCTAATCTGCCCGAGCGGACCTGAGCGCGTACTATAATAAAGTTATTAACCCCTAAATCCCGCCTCACTAACCCTATAATAAATAGTTATTAACCCCTAATCTGCCCTCCCTAACATCGCCGACACCTAACTTCAATTATTAACCCCTAATCTGCCGACTCGAGCTCACCGCTACTCTAATAAATGTATTAACCCCTAAAGCTAAGTCTAACCCTAACACTAACACCCCCCTAACTTAAATATAATTTACATCTAACGAAATTAATTAACTCTATTAAATAAATTATTCCTATTTAAAGCTAAATACCTTACCTGTAAAATAAATCCTAATATAGCCTACAATATAAATTATATTATATTATAGCTATTTAGGATTTATATTTATTTTACAGGGTAACTTTTGTATTTATTTTAACCAGGTACAATAGCTATTAAATAGTTAAGAACCTATTTAATAGCTAAAATAGTTAAAAATAATTACAAAATTACCTGTAAAATAAATACTAACCTAAGTTACAATTAAACCTAACACTACACTATCAATAAATTAATTAAATAAACTACCTACAATTACCTACAATTAACCTAACACTCCACTATCAATAAATTAAATTAAATACAATTCCTTACAAATAAATACAATTAAATAAACTAGCTAAGTACAAAAAAATAAAAAAGAACTAAGTTACAAAAAATAAAAAAAATATTTACAAACATAAGAAAAATATTACAACAATTTTAAACTAATTACAACCTACTCTAAGCCCCCTAATAAAATAATCAAAGCCCCCCAAAATAAAAAAAAATGCCCTACCCTATTTTAAATTACTAAAGTTCAAAGCTCTTTAACCTTACCAGCCCTGAACAGGGGCCCTTTGCGGGGCATGCCCCAAGAAGTTCCAGCTCTTTTGCCTGTAATAAAAAACATACAATACCCCCCCCCACATTACAACCCACCCACCCACATACCCCTAATCTAACCCAACCCCCCCTTAAATAAACCTAACACTAAGCCCCTGAAGATCTTCCTACCTTATCTTCACCCTGCCAGGTTTCACACGATCCGTCCTGAAGAGCTCCTCCGATGTCTGATCCAAGCCCAAGCGGGGGGCTGAAGAGGTCCATGATCCGGCTGAAGTCTTCATCCAAGCGGGAGCTGAAGAGGTTCCATGATCCGGATGAAGTCTTCATCCAAGCGGGAGCTGAAGAGGTCCATGATCCGGATGAAGTCTTCAACCAAGCGGAGCGGAAGAGGTCCATGATCCGGATGAAGTCTTCTATCAACTGCATCTTCAATTTCTTTCTTCCAGATCCCATCTTGCAGACCTCCGACGCGGAACATCCTCTTCTCCCGACAAACCTACTAGCCGAATGACGGTTCCTTTAAGGGACGTCATCCAAGATGGCGTCCCTCGAATTCCGATTGGCTGATAGGATTCTATCAGCCAATCGGAATTAAGGTAGGAATATTCTGATTGGCTGATGGCAATCAGCCAATCAGAATCAAGTTCAATCCGATTGGCTGATCCAATCAGCCAATCAGATTGAGCTCGCATTCTATTGGCTGTTCCGATCAGCCAATCGGATTGAACTTGATTCTGATTGGCTGATTCCATAGCCCAATCAGAATATTCCTACCTTAATTTCCGATTGGCTGATAAGAATCCTATCAGCCAATCGGAATTCGAGGGACGCCATCTTGGATGAACGTCCCTTAAAGGAACCGTCATTCGGCTAGTAGGCGTCGGGAGAAGAGGATGTTCCCCGTCGGAGGTCTGCAAGATGGATCCGGAAGAAAGAAGATTGAAGATGCAGTTGATAGAAGACTTCATCCGGATCATGGACCTCTTCAGCTCCCGCTTGGATGAAGACTTCATCCGGATCATGGACCTCTTCAGCTCCCGCTTGGATGAAGACTTCATCCGGATCATGGACCTCTTCAGCTCCCGCTTGGATGAAGACTTCAGCCGGATCATGGACCTCTTCAGCCCCCCGCTTGGGCTTGGATCAGGACATCGGAGGAGCTCTTCAGGACGGATCGGTGAACCTGGCAGGGTGAAGATAAGGTAGGAAGATCTTCAGGGGCTTAGTGTTAGGTTTATTTAAGGGGGGTTTGGGTTATATTAGGGGTATGTGGGTGGTGGGTTGTAATGTTGGGGGGGGGTATTGTATGTTTTTTTTTTACAGGCAAAAGAGCTGAACTTCTTGGGGCATGCCCCGCAAAGGGCCCTGTTCAGGGCTGGTAAGGTTAAAGAGCTTTGAACTTTAGTAATTTAGAATAGGGTAGGGCATTTTTTTATTTTGGGGGGCTTTGTTATTTTATTAGGGGGCTTAGAGTAGGTGTAATTAGTTTAAAATTGTTGTAATATTTTTCTTATGTTTGTAAATATTTTTTTATTTTTTGTAACTTAGTTCTTTTTATTTTTTGTACTTTAGCTAGTTTATTTAATTGTATTTATTTGTAGGAAATTGTATTTAATTAATTTATTGTAGAGTAGTGTTAGGTTAATTGTAGGTAATTGTAGGTAGTTTATTTAATTAATTTATTGATAGTGTAGTGTTAGGTTTAATTGTACTTAGGGTTAGTATTTATTTTACAGGTAATTTTGTGAATTATTTTAACTATTTTAGCTATTAAATAGTTCTTAACTATTTAATAGCTATTGTACCTGGTTAAAATAAATACAAAGTTACCTGTATAATAAATATAAATTCCTAAAATAGCTATAATATTAATTATAATTATATTGTAGCTATATTAGGATTTATTTTACAGGTAAGTATATATCTTTAAAATAGGAATAATTTATTTAATAAGAGTTAATTAATTTCGTTAGATGTAAATTAAATTTAACTTAGGGGGGTGTTAGTGTTAGGGTTAGACTTAGCTTTAGGGGTTAATACATTATTAGAGTAGCGGTGAGCTCCAGTCGGCAGATTAGGGGTTAATAATTGAAGTTAGGTGTCGGCGATGTTAGGGAGGGCAGATTAGGGGTTTAATACTATTTATTATAGGGTTAGTGAGGCGGATTAGGGGTTAATAACTTTATTATAGTACGCTCAGGTCCGGTCGGCAGATTAGGGGTAATAAGTGTAGGCAGGTGGAGGCGACGTTGAGGGGGGGCAGATTAGGGGTTAATAAATATAATAATAGGGGTCGGCGGTGTTAGGGGCAGCAGATTAGGGGTACATAAGGATAACCGTAGGTGGCGGCGCTTTGCGGTCGGCAGATTAGGGGTTAATAAGTGTAGCAGATGGAGGCGACATTGAGGGGGGCAGATTAGGGGGTTAATAAATATAGGGTCGGCGGTGTTAGGGGGAGCAGATTTAGGGGTACATAAGGATAACGTAGGTGAGCGGTCGGCAGATTTAGGAGTTAAAAAAAATTTATTCGAGTGTCGGCCGATGTGGGGGGACCTCGGTTTAGGGGTACATAGGTAGTTTATGGGTGGTGGTGTACTTTAGAGTACAGTAGTTAAGAGCTTTAGAAACCGGCGTTAGCCCAGAAAGCTCTTAACTACTGACTTTTTTCCTGCGGCTGGAGTTTTGTCGTTAGATGTCTAACGCTCACTTCAGAAACGACTCAAAATACCGGAGTTAGAAAAATCCCATTGAAAAGATAGGATACGCAATTGACGTAAGGGGATCTGCAGTATGGAAAAGTCGCGGCTGAAAAGTGAGCGTTAGACCCTATTTTGAGTGACTCCAAATACCGGCGGTAGCCTAAAACCAGCGTTAGGAGCCTCTAACGCTGGTTTTCACGGCTAACGTCAAACTCCAAATCTAGGTCTAAGTCATTTTAATACAATTATTAAAAATATATACATTTGCTGTCCATTTGGCAGTGTATAGATATAATTTATCACCCTCTTACATGATGCAAAGTTGTGTAAACCAGGGCAGGTTCAATTTAAGGCAGTAGGGACATGAAACAATCTGTTTAGTGTTCAATTTGCTTTTTTTAATTTTGTATGGGTGGTAACCTGGAAAACTAACCATGGGTGGCCTTTAGTTTAACAAAGGGGAAACTGTCACCTATACTGATCTTGTCAATACTGCAGTATTTGCCATAGAAAAGCTATGTAATCAAGAGATAGTGGCAGTGGGTGTAAAAAAAAGTGTCTCTACAGTTACTTTGAATAAAAAGTATTCATAACTGGGTTTAGAGCGGTTGGTCTAACACAGTGTCAGGTTAGCACGTGAGCAATAGCTGTTAGGTTGTTTTTTTTAACAGTGCGTCCCATATAAGTCTATGGGGAGAAGAAGTTAGCACAGTTATGGTATCTGAAGTCCTGACGTTAGCGCTTATCAGACTTTTGATTGTGCACTAACTCTTTATTTTCAACTTGTAATACATGCGCTAACCTGGCTACTCTAATTATTTTCTTTGAGCACAGTTAGCGCACAAGCAAAAAAGTTATTTAGTGCGCCACTTGTAATTTGGCCCACTGACATTACCCCCACCAAACTGGATGACCTCACCAAACCTAATATAAAGACTACCTGATTGAAGTTAGAAAAATACAATTAATAAGCACTTGTATGCTAATAAAAAGGAACGCAATCAGCAACCCAACAAACATTCATGCCCCTGTACAAATCCCATGGCGAGACATATAGATTTAGAGCACAACATTTTAATTTCAAACATGTCACCTTTTAGCATTAATATAAAAGTGATTAATCAGTACAGGCATTTTAGTTGTGATGTAATTGTTATGCCCTTTTAATTTCCATTTTGTTTGTATTTTATCATATGGTTTTAACTTTTTGTGTAGATTTTTTTATGTTTTCAAGATATAACAGAAAAGGCAACAATAGCACAACAATATCATAGTAGAAGTATTTTCAAAAGTCTCTTAAAATATCTATCTGTTACAGGAAATATTAATTTTGATAGTCACTTCCCTTTAATGTCATGTCACATAAATGTGTATATACAAATATTTTTTTTATATGAAAGTTGGAGAAATTGTCACATATCACGAATACCTCCCAATATTTGTGGCTGGGTATTAGGGACTCAGGAGGTTGAGGGAGGCTCCACACCGGATGGATGAAGATAAAAGATGCCGTCTGGATGAAGACTTCTGCCGGCTTGGATGAAGACTTCTGCCGGCTTTGCTGAGGATGGATGTCGGGTCTTCAAAAACTGTAAGTGGATGTTCGGGGGTTAGTGTTAGGTTTTTTTAAGGGTTTATTGGGTGGGTTTTATTTTTAGCTTAGGGTTTGAGATGAAAAAGAGCTAAATGCCCTTTTAAGGGCAATGCCCACCCACATGCCCTTTTCAGGGCAATGGGCAATGGGGAGCTTATGTTTTTTTAAATAGGATTTTATTTGGGGGGTTTAGTTGTGTGGGTGCTGGGTTTTACTGTTGGGGGTTGTTTGTATTTTTTTTTTTACAGGTAAAAGAGCTGATTTCTTTGGGGCAATGCCCCGCAAAAGGGCTATTGGTAGTTTAGTTTAGGCTAGGGTTTTTTTATTTTGGGGGGCTTTTTTATTTTAGGTGTAATTAGTTTAAATATTTGATAATTTCTTTTCTATTTTGTGTAATTTAGTGTTTGTTTTTTTTGTAATTTAGTTAATTGTATTTAATAAATGTAATTTGTTTAATTGTAGTGTAAGGTTAAGTTTTAGTGTAACTCAGGTTAGGTTTTATTTTACAGGTAAATTTGTATTTATTTTAACTAGGTAGTTAGTAAATAGTTAATAACTATTTACTAACTAGTCTACCTAGTTAAAATAAATACAAAATTAGCTGTGCAATAAAAATAAAACCTAAGATAGATACAATGTAACTATTAGTTTACAAGTAAGTATTTCATTTTAAATAGGAATTATTTAGTTATTAATAGTAGGTTTTATTTAGATTTATTTTAATAACATTAAAGTTAGTGGATGTTAGGGTTACGTTAGGGTTAGGGTTAGACTTAGGGTTAGGGCTTTATAACTTTAGTATAGTGACGGCGACGTTGGGGGCGGAAGATTCGGGGTTAATAACTGTAATGTAGGTGGTGGCGACATTGGGGCAGCAGATTAGGGGTTAATAAATGTAGGTAGGTGGCGGCAATGTTAGGGACGGCAGATTAGGGGTTAATAAGTGTAGGCAGATGGCAGCGATGTCGGGGCGGCAGATTAGGGGTTAATAAGTGTAATGTAGGTGTCGGCAATGTCGGGGGCAGCAGATTAGGGGTGTTAAGACTCAGGGTTTATGTTAGGGTGTTAGGTGTAAACATAAATTTTATTTCCCCATAGGAATCAATGGGGCTGTGTTACAGAGCTTTACGCTCCTTTATTGCAGGTGTTAGGCTTTTTTTCAGCCAGCTCTCCCCATTGATGTCTATGGGGAAATTGTGCACGAGCACATAAAACCAGCTCAAAGCAGCACTGGTATTGGAGTGCGGTATGGAGCTCAATTTTGCTTAACTCTGACATATTGCCTGCTAACGCCGGGTTTTTGCAAACCTGTAATAGCAGCGCTTTTTTTTTTGCACTTTTTAATTTACTTGCTTCATTCTTCATTTTTTTAAACATCATGTTTCCATAGCAGCATGTTGTAAGTCACAAAATCCTTCAGAGCTTAGTATTCCTTTTTTTTTTTTTTACAAATATTACAATTTTTTGCATAAGAGATATTGCAAAAACTTAAGCTTTTACTTTTTTCAATTGAATCCAAACTTATTTAAAGATGACTTTTCCAGATGATGATGTTTTTCTGAACAACACTCAAATTATTGGACCATTTGCTCTTGTGATAAGCTTTCATTACTTATACTTTTTATTGATTGTAATTCTTCAAAGTTTGACTTTTTAATACACTTGTGCACTGTGCCCTGTAGACTAGTAATCAATTATTTTTCTTGGATTTTGTTTCTGTAGATTTTTGATTAACACATCCTTCAAATTTTCTGAGATAGCCTTGACTGGTTAAATCAGCACTATTCTTTATGGAAAAAAGTAATAAATACACTATTGCAGTATACTTTTCAAAACTATAAGAACCTGTTTGAACAATTGAACATGCACAATACAACAAAGAACTGAAGAAAGTTCTTTGGTCACATGACAAGAACCATAAAACATTGTAATTAAAAACAATTGTGCTGCAAGCCCATTTATAACACTCTTAGGTTCATATTACAATGTAATTCATTAATGGAATATTACATCAAGAATATTAAATTGCAAGCTATTTAATCACACGGCAAGAAAGGTGTTCTACATTAAATAGTCTGCCAAACTAATGGATAAATGCCCAATTTTTTGAGAGTACAATGAAATTACATTGACATAATTTTTTTCACTATGCAGAATTAAACATTTTGGGCCGGATTACAAGTGGAGCACAAACATTAACGAGCAAGCGATATTGGGTTTTCGCGATCGTTTGCGGTTGCAGGTTTAAATTGCAACTGGTATTACAAGTTGAAAGATAGCTCGTCCTCAGAGCTGTGGTTAATTGTTTTGCCAAAACAAGAAGTCTCACAAAAGACATAAAAAAATTACATTACAAAGTACAGGTATGCCCGTCCGCTCATACAGCGGGTTAGGGACCCGGAGCCTCGCTGTAAAGTGAAAACCTGCCTTAAAGTGAAACAAGCGGTTTTAGCTTTCTTTTCACTTGCCAGTGTGTTTAAAAAACTTGAAAACATGTTTTAACTAATATAGAGTTAGGGGTGCAATAGTGCTATGTTTAGTTTAACATTAGTACAGCACAGTATTAAATTATTATTCAATAAATACTTACCTGTAAAATAGTGACAATTACTGTAGTACAATTCGCCAGACTATAACACTGAGACACAGATTGCACTGCATATCTTTTCACTGCTGGGCTTAGATAATTTAAAAAAAATATATAAAATAAATTGATTTAGTTGGTTTTTTGGGATGTTGGGGTGGAGAGCAAAATTGCATGGGGGGGGCAAGAAAATGTTTGCCCAGGGTCCAGTCAATATTAAAGACGGTCCCTGGTTGGGGGAGGTTAGACTTAGGTTTAGGGGTTAATAAATTTAATATAGTAGCGCGACGTTGGGGGGCAGCAGATTAGGGGTTAATAAATGTAGTTAGGTGTTGGCGATGTTAGGGACGGCAGATTAGGGGTTAATAAATGTAACTACTGTTTGCGAGGCGGGAGTGCGGCGGTTTAGGGGTTAATATATTTATTACAGTTGGCGGCGATGTCCAGTTGGCAGATTAGGGGTTTAAAAAATGTATTTATTAAGTGTTTTGCAATGTGGGGGGGGCCTCAGTTAGGGGTTAATAGGTAGTTTATGGGTGTTAGTGTACTTTGTAGCACTTTAGTTAAGAGTTTCATGTTACGGCGTTAGCCCATAAAACTCTTAACTACGGACTTTTAAATACGGTAGGAGTCTGGACAGGAGAGGTCTACCGCTCACTTTTTCCAGCAATCGTAATACCGGCGTTAGGAAAATCTGATTAAAAAATAGGATATGTAATTGACGTAAGGGAGGATTTGCGGTATGCGAAAAATTGCGGAAAAAAAGTGAGCGGTACCCCTGTACCTGCCCCTGACTCGTAATACCAGTGGGCGTTAAAAAGCAGCATTGGGACCCCTCAACGCTGCTTTTTAAGGCTAACGCAAGACTCGTAATCTAGGCGACAGACCTGTTTTTATAGAAGTTTTTATTTTTATTTTAATACAGTTGCATTTAAGTGGAACTCGTTGTATGAACTGAGAAGTGAATGGTTATGATCCATTGATTAGGATAGTGCTAAATTCGGTAACTTATGTTTGAGAAAAGGGGTGGGTACAATTTTTTTGAATTGCATAATTTTTTGAGTAGAGATGTTGCAGCAGAGTTTTTGTTTTTTTTTACAAGAAACTAGTTTTACAAATGTGTTTTATTTAATCTACTCAATATCAATGTGTGCTAAATGCAGGGCCAGCTCATGGAATTGCACTGATAATGTGCTGCCTGGGTCAGAGAATAAAATAGTGCTCTCAAACTCACTTTCCAGTTTCCACTAAAGTCTAAGCACAATAATTGAACTGCTTCCTAAAGGTATAAAAGATACATAGATATATACAAGTGACTTGGGCACTTTTATATTATATAAACCATATATAACTCATGTGCTCGGCCCCTTTTAACGTCTGCCTGGGTCCCCCACTGGTCCCACCGGGGCCCTATTATAAAGCTGGCCCTTGTTTTAAAAATGCTTGAAACTAACCAAATACAGCAGATTTTGTATGAGTGTCTGAAATTACATATAAATTAAACAAAATTATAAAAGCAAGATCTTAACTTCATGGGTAGGGACCATTTTATCTAGAGAGTTAAGTTAGAGTAAATATGTCACCATCCATTTATACTCACTGGAATGTTTCAATAACCAGCTATCAAAGAAACTAATTCTAAAATAAAGTAGGTCATATTTTTACTTTAAAAATACTGCTCTGTTACACATTTTTTCTTCAATCTTTAAAATAAAACTACTACCTGTTAGCTTTTAGTATTCTTTTCAATGCTATTGCATAGCTATATTAATTATTTTTTCTTTTTTTTAATTTATCTTCCTTTTTTTTTTAATTTTATTTCTCACACAGAGCAAGTTTAAATAAACAATGTACTCGACTCCAACTCTTTCTGAAATTCATACTCAGTATGGGAAAAACAGGATTGCCCATATTCCTTTAACATTTTATTAACTTGACGGCTAGATTACGAGTTTTGGCATTATGAGTGAAGTAAAAGCAGCGTTATGGCTCTTTTTCCACTACCGCTGCTATTACGAGTCTTGGTAGGTATAGCGTGTACCAAAACACTTTTTGGCTGTCCCGTAAACTTTAATTGTAATTTGTGTAATTTAGTGTTTATTTTTTTGTAATTTAGTTAATTTGTATTTAATTAATGCAATTTATTTAATTTTGTGTAATGTTAGGTGTTAGTGTAGACAGGTTAGGTTTTATTTTAAGTAAATTTGTATTTATTTTAACTAGATAGTTAGTAAATAGTTATAATTATTATTACTAACCAGTCTACCTAGTTAAAATAAATACAAACTTAGCTGTGAAATAAAAATAAAACCTAAGATAGCTACAATGTAACTATTAGTTATATTGTAGCTAGCTTAGAGTTTATTTTACAGGTATTTAGTTTTAATAGGAATTATTTAGTTGATGATAGTAATTTTTATTAGATTTACTTTTAATTATATTAAAGTTAGGGGTGTTAGGGTTATGGTTAGGGTTAGACTTAGTTTTAGGGGTTAATATATTTATTTAGTGTTAGTGATGTGGGAGGCCAGAGGTTTAGGGTTAATAACTTTAGTATAGTGCCGGCGGCGACGTTGGGGGCGGGCAGATTAGGGGTTAATAAATTAAAGTAGGTGGCAGCATACATTGGGGGAGGCAGATTAGGGTTAATAAGTGTAGGTAGGTTGTGGCGATGTCGGGGGCGGCAGATTAGGGTTAATATATTTATGTAGGTTTACGTCGACATTGGGGACGCAGATTAGGGTGTGAATAACTGTAATGTAGGTGGCGGCAATGTCAGGGGCGCAGATTTAGGGGTTAATAGTGTATGTAGGTGTCGGCGATGTCGGGGGTGGCAGATTAAGGGGGTGTTAGACTGGGGTTTATGTTAGGGGTGTTAGGTGTAAACATACATTTTCTTTCCCCATAGGGATCAATGGGGCTGCATTTACGGAGCTTTACGCTCCCTTTATTGCAGGAGTTAGGATTTTTTTAGCCGGCTCTCCCCATTGATGTCTATGGGGAAATCGTGCATGAGCACATAAAACCAACTCAAAGCGAGCACTGGTATTTGTGTGCGCGGTATGGGGCTCAATGCCTGCCATATTTCCCGCTAACGCCGGGTTTTTTGCAAACCTGTAATAGCAGCGCTATTAAAGGTGAGTGGTGGAAATAACTTGCAAGTATTACCGAGGACGCTCTCATACTGCAAAACTCTGTTAATCTGGCCCGATATATATTTAAAAGCAAAGAGCTTTGAAGAACTCCACTATTTCATCTTGTTTTAGGGCACACTAGGGTTAGCGTTCAAGGGACAGTCAGGAACTGCGTTTTGTAGAGGGCCCCTTAGAAGTCTATTATGTGAGATACTTAGCGTTGTCGCCCAATCCGACCTCCAGATTTTAGCATGGCCTAGTCTTTTGCTCAAACGCTAACATTTTGATTTCCACTTGTAATCTGGAAGTAAAGAAAGAAAGTACTATGGATTGTGCTTTAGCGATGTTAGTGCAACATAGAGCTACCATTTTACAGCTCACAGACTGGGCTTACAACAAAACATCAAATGAGGTTTGGGGATGACAATCCCACTTTTTTTGCAAAGTTTATTCATCCAGAGGACAGGTTCCTCTTTTCATCAGTAACATCATCAACAGCTTTGTTTCAAGCCTTGATGTATTCTATATCAGTGAGGAGCCTATCTGTGGACAGCATAATACAAATCTCACATTTACTCAGCCTACTAACACTAAACACTAAACGGCTAGATTTGGAGTTTTGTCGGGTAACGACCCGGAAAATCTCTAACGCCGGCTTTTTTTCTGGCCGCAGCATAAAAATAAACTCTGGTAATTGAGAGTCCACAGCAATGGCTGCGTTAGGCTCCAAAAAAGGAGCGTAGAGCATTTTTAACGCAGCTTCAACTCTCGATACCAGGAGTTGCTTACGGACGCGGCCAGCCTCAAAAAACGTGCTCGTGCACGATTCCCCCATAGGAAACGAATGGGGCTGTTTGAGCTGAAAAAAAACCTAACACCTGCAAAAAAGCCGCGTTCAGCTCCTAACGCAGCCCCATTGTTTGCTATGGGAAACACCTTAACACCCTAACATGTACCCCGAGTCTAAACAACCCTAACCTTACATTTCCTATTGGCTGTAATTATAATTTATATTGTAGCCTATTTAGGATTTATTTTAAAGGTAAGTATTTAGCTTTAAATAGGAATTTATGTATTTAATAAGAGTTAATTTATTTCGTTAGAATAAAATTATATTTAAGTTAGGGGGGTGTTAGGGTTAGACTTACTTTAGGGGTTAATCCATTTATTAGAATAGCGGTGAGCTATCCGGTCGCAGATTAGGGGTTAATAATTGAAGTTAGGTGTCGGCGATGTTAGGGAGGGCAGATTAGGGGTTAATACTATTTATTATAGGGTTAGTGAGGCGGGATTAGGGGTTAATAACTTTATTATAGTAGCCGCTCAGTTTCGCATCGGGCCAGATTAGGGGTTAATAAGTGTAGGCAGGTGGAGGCGACGTTGAGGGGGGCAGATTAGGGGTTTAATAAATATAATAATAGGGTGCGGCGGTGTTAGGGGCAGCAGATTAGGGGTACATAAGTATAACGTAGGTGGCGGCGTCGTTGCGGTCGGCAGATTTAGGGGTTAATTATTGTAGCAGGTGGCGGTGACGTTGTGGGGGGCAGATTAGGGGTTAATAAGTATAAATACAGGTGAGGCTCGGCGGTGTTAGGGGGAGCAGATTTAGGGGTACGTAAGGATAAACGTAAGGTGGCGGTCGGCAGATTAGGGGTTAAAAAAATTTATTCAAGTGTCGGCGATGTGGGGGGACCTCAGTTTAGGGGTACATAGGTAGTTTATGGGTGTTAGTGTACTTTAGAGTACAGTAGTTAAGAGCTTTATAAACCGGCCCAGAAAGCTCTTAACTACTGACTTTTTTCCTGCGGCTGGAGTTTTGTCGTTAGATGTCTAACGCTCACTTCAGAAACGACTCTAAATACCGGAGTTAGAAAGATCCCATTGAAAAGATAGGATACGCAATTGACGTAAGGGGATCTGCGGTATGGAAAAGTCGCGGCTGAAAAGTGAGCGTTAGACCCTATTTTGAGTGACTCCAAATACCGGCGGTAGCCTAAAACCAGCGTTAGGAGCCTCTAACGCTGGTTTTCACGGCTACCGCCAAACTCCAAATCTAGGTCTAAAAATGCTAACATTCCTGATACTGGCCCCTGATGTCTAACTAGAATGCATTATAGACCGTCTATCTGGGAGTTTCTGGCAGGTAAAAAGAGAAAAGAAGTTAAGTATATTATTTATTGTGTTACTGTCCTATTAAGCAAGATCATCTTCATGCATGGAAAAAAAATCTATGTATATCAGCAATGGTCTCAAAATGATATGTAACTCTAAAAATTACATTAAACATCTCTTAGTTTTGAGTAAACACTCCCTAGAGAAGTCAAAAAGCAAAATCTGTAATCTTGAATGTGCTGCAAACAGCATAAACCAGCAATATGGCAACATAAACAGGTTACAAAATTAGCTTTTTGGCCTCCTAGGGAGCATAACACAAGCACAATTTTCACACAAAAATAGGGATACTTCATGTCCTTTTAACACCTAAGGCCATCGTATGGTGTTTCTCATTCACAGTGCCAGTGTGCAATACCTGCAGGTAGCTATCATCTGTCCATTTTTTCACATTTACATGATGTGTACATAAATGTGCTATTTTTTTTGATCATTAAATTTCCACATACTGGGTATATTGTGTGTCCATGTAAAACTACTGGGCCTCTGTATAACCTCACTGGCCTGCAGTGAGCTGCTTAAACTGTTTATTTTATTGGTGGGAATATATTAATGTATAAGGTCCGAGTCCTTTGAAACACATAAGGATTAATCTACAGTGAATTTATTATAAGTTGAGTATTTAATGACAAAACACTTGCTTTTTTTCTTGGGACTACAAATGGAAGAGAATAGTGCTTTTAATAAATAAGGACCATCTATTGTTGATGTTATATACAAACAACCTTTAGGAGATACAGGTATACCCGTTATTGCATTATTGAAATACTGCATATACCATTGAGGTTTTTACATGAGAGTAGTATCCTGGCTATACATGATTTATTTTTTATTAAAACAGGATTACACTATTGGTAATTTCTCTTTCCCTCCTGTTTAAATGTGCCTGATCCCTGAGGGTTCTACCACAATCCGAAAAGACAAAGATGGACCTCTGGGTAACCAGTGTATGTGTATGGGAACTACTTAAGGTGATGGTAAACTCTCCCCTTTAGAAAAACAGATCCTGAATGTTAGTGATATTTTAGATGGAATTTAATTAATCAGTTTTAATGAAGTTGCACAATAACTTACCTTCTAATATATATACTTCAAAAGTACATTTTCTGTGAACTGAAGGTTTAACTTGTTGTCCAATCAGTACTCTAGCTTCAACAAAAGGCACCCAAAGTAAAGAGCGCAGTTCAAACCTTTAGCCCACAGAAAAATTGACTTTTCAAGTGGGCAGCAGAGCGCAGGGAATTTAAATTTCATATCTAAATTAAAAAGTAAGTTATAGTGCATCTTCATTAGAACTGATGAATGTAACTCCGTCTAAAATATCGCTAACATTCCAGATCTGGTTTCATAAAGAAGAGAGTTTAACATCACTTTAAACACATGCTCCACTTACCTTATATGGATTTAAGTTATTCTAAGTAGGAACAACACAGGGGACTTTACTATTTCTTCATCAAATAATGATGGTCTTGGGATTTGTGGCTTAACCTTCCTGACTGCGCTACCCTACTCTTCATATATATTTATATATATATATAAAACACATGCAATCTAGCACTAAGAGTACAAGTTTTGCGCTATACTGGGTGCGTAAATAACGCAAAAAATAAGCATTATCGCACTTTCCATAGCGCTGCCATTACAAGTTACTGAAAAATCTTACCGCGTTGTGCGGTATGGTGTGATAAGCTCCATACCTCACAAAACCCAAGGCCTGGCTTTACGTGTTTGTGCATGCTTTCCCCCATAGACATCAATGGGGAGAAAGTGTCAGAAAAAATACCTGCTATCGAGGAATGGTGATCGCAGTAACGCAACCTCATTGATGTCTATGGGGAAAAGAAAGTTACGTTAAAACACCCTAACATAAACGCTAGTCTATACCCCCCTAATTGTGAAATGAAAAAAACTAAGTTTAAACTATAAAGTAAACTAACATAACTATTTTAAAACAATAAAATTAACGAAAAATAAAAAAACTAAATTACAAATCAAAAAAATCCTAACACTACGAAAAATTTAAATAAATTACATTACAAAAAATAAAAACTCTAAAATTAACAAAAAATAAAAAAAACTCTAAGATTACAAAAATCAAGGAAAGAGAAACAGAGAAAGATGGAATTAGAGGAAGGGATGAAAATGATGTTCAACCTCTCTAATAGCATTTCTCAAAAGATGAATTAAGTTTACTTATTAAAGGTATGAACTTTGCCCCCCTAGCACCTTTAACTCTTTAGTTGTATAAATTGACATCCAACGTTTTATAAGAAATATAACACTTAAAAGATATTTTCATAGAAGTGAAGTTGAGTACAGCATAGACCAAGATTTTCACTCAAACCAATTGGATGAGGAGTTGAGTGAAATTCTGGATCAAATTGAATTGAGGGATAATCCGATTGAGGAACATAATTTGTTAGAACTATCCATGTATGAGGAGGAAGAGGATTTTCCTGTGCAACATTGCTCCCTGTAAAGGAAATCCATTTCTATCCGACACATAGCCAAACAGAATATATTAAAATATTTAATAAATTGGTATGTCAGGATATTGAATTGCTGGCTAAAAATAATCATCAACAACCGGGTTTTTATAGAGATAATCTGACGAAAGGAGAACAGGTGGCTTTAAAAGAATTAAGTAAGTGTACTGATATTATTTTTAGGGCTGTGGATAAGGGTGGAGGCATAGTAGTGCAGAATAGAAAGGATTATTTAGGGGGAGCTTATTGACTCTTACAGGACCGAACAACCTATTCCCCTCTCACTTTTAATCCAACTGAGAGAAATACAAAAAAGAATTACAACCTTTTCTAGCAGAAGCAAAAGCATTAAATATTTTAAATATGGAAGAATACAAATATTTATATGAAATTGCACCTAAGATAGCGAGTTTTTATCAGCTTCCGAAGGTGCACAAAGATGCCACAAATCCGCCTGGATGACCGATAGTCTCTGGGATAGGCTCATTATGTGATAATTTATCTAAATATATAGATTACTACCTACATGTAATAAAGGTCTGAAATTTGTGACTAAATGTAATAACCAAAACTATAAGATAAAAAAGATTTTAACCAAACATTGTAATGTTTTAAAAATAGATTCGGTGTTGGGAAAAATACTTGGGGATGAGCCTGATGTAATTTTTAGAAAAAACAAAGACATTAAAAATTATATAGCGCCTACCAAACTTCGCCAATCTTTGAATGAAGGACAATTAACTAGTTGGTGTGGCGCAAATGTAGGTTTATTTCCTTGTAAACAGAAAGACTTTGTTATGTGCCCTAGAATTTCATCAAATAATGCTCAATTTTTAAATTTTGATGGTAGCAAAAAATATAATTGCAAGAGCAGGTGCTCATGCCATACCACATATGTAGTGTACCAACTGTCCTGTAAATGTAGAATGATTTACGTTGGAAGAACAAAACGTAAGATAAAATACAGAGTAAAAGAGCACATTAATAATATCATAAATGGATTTGACAACCATAGTGTATCTTATCAGTTTAAACTGTTCCTTAATAAAAATCCTAAGGATCTCAATGTTAGAATTATCGAATTGGTAGCACCCAACAAATGGGATACAAACAGGTTGTTGAGGTTACGCCAAATGGAAACATTTTGGATCAAAACTCTAGACTGTCTAGAACCTAAGGGGTTAAATATTGAACTAGACATTTTAGCATTTTTATAAATTTAATTCCATTTTTGAGTATATCTGTATATTTATGAACATTAATCAATTTATTTAATCATTGTGAGTCTCTAATGAATATATTAATATATATATATATATATATATATATTTATTTATTTATTTAACTTTTATTAAATGTTAAATTATGTTAAGTATTTATTATAATAAGATATGGATATTTCTATTGTGTAAATATATATATTTGGGGTTTTAGTGAGATTGTATTTTTATAAGAGTATATAACAGAAAAATGTATTGTTTTATACTTTGCATTTGTTTATATGTTTTTAAGATGTATTTGTCAATTTTGTCTATGTATTTATTCTGTTTATATGTTAGGCCATAATAATGCACTTTAGGCATCAGATTTACGTTGTCAATTCTACACTATGATATCATCAATCATGTATTATTAATCTCTGATTGGCTTAGAAGTATGACCAGTATGGGATTTTTCCCTTTATATAGAGGCCCTATATCAAACAGAAGTTAGTTCTTGAGAAAGTCCCACTGACTAGGGACGAAATGCATAGAACATTTGTTAGTAGTATTAAATCTGACCGTATGAGGCTTCCGTAGGACCTCTGTTATCACGTGGTATACGTGCATTGTCAGAAGGAATCCTGTACGCAGAAGAGCCGAGGGCCGACATTCACGTTCCTATAAACCGGTTAGTACCATACATTAAAAATCCATTCGCTTACGAAAAGACTGTATGATTACAAGACTGCATGTTTGACCGAGTTCGGGAGCATTGGGGATTGTAAAAGATGTGCTTTTTATCTTTTTAACTCTTGTGAGTACATATATAGCGTGTGGCTATAAATAAAATTGTGATATCTACACTTGAATCGTGTTTGCGCTCTTCTTCTTTTTCTAGGAGCCGCAGCACAACTTTGGAATTGGGCTAATACTGGGCCGGAAATTGCTACATACAAGTACATGGACTGTATCATTATCATATAATTATTGGACTCTTTTCTTTTTGGTATTATTTCAATGTACTTTTGTTTCGTGCTTTAGGAGTGAGTTTCATCTACATATATACTTATTATTTTGGAAATAGGCTATTACAATAGACATACGATTTGGTATATTCCTGTAGGATTTAATTCTTCTGTTTTTATTAAATACAGCTGAATATATGAATTTTTAATATTTATATTTATTATTTGAAATGGCCATATTATACTATTGCGCTTCTCTCTTTTTGCCACTTAGTGGTTCTATAAAAGTGTTTTTCTAAAAAAATAATAAACAAAATTATCCAAAATAATATAAATTACACCTAATCTAATAGAACTATAAAACAAAAAAGCCCCCTAAAATAAAAACACCCCCTAACCTAACAATACACTACCAATAGACCTTAAAAGGACCTTTTGTAGGGCAGCTTAAACAGCTCTTTTACCTAAAAAATGACAAGCTCTTTTTCAATCAGCTCTTTTACTGCCCATCCCTAATCTTAAAAAAAAAACAACCCCAAAAATAAAACCTAACACTAACCCCAGAACTTCTACTCACAGTTCCTGAAGTCCTGACATTCATCTTCATCCAGGCGGTGAGAAGTCTTCATCCAGACTGTGACATCTTCATCCATCGTGGGGGCACCTTCTATCTTCATCCCGGTGGTGCGGAGCTGTGGAGGCGTGGAGCATCGTCGCCAGCAGCATGGAAATCCAGCGTGGAGGATCCTCTTCATATGATCACTGCCGTACACTGAAGCTTGAATGCAAGGTACCCATTTAAAAATGGGGTACCTTGCATTCCTATTGGCTGACATTTTCAAATCAGCTAATAGGATGAGAGTTACTGAAATCCTATTGGCTGATTTGAATAGCCAATAGGATTTCAGTATCTCTCCTCCTATTGGCTGATTTGAAAATATAAGCAATAGGAATACAAGATACCCCAAATATAAAACGGGTACCTTGCATTCAATCTTCAGTCTCCGGCGGCGATCACATGAAGAGGATCCTCCACGCTGGATGGCTCTGCAGTCACCGGTCTTGCTTTGCAGCCACCTCTGCTCCATGCCGCCTTCGCTCCAGATGAAGATAGAAGAGGTCTCTGGATAAAGAAGACAATCACTACTGGACTTCAGGAATTTTTTTGGGGGTAGGTTTATTTTTATATTAGGGATTTATTTATTTTAATAGGCTGCAAAAGAGCTGATTGCCCTTTTAAGGTCAATGCCCATACAAATGCCCCTTTAGGGGCAATGGGTAACTTCAGTTTTTTTGTGTTAGATTATTTTATTTTGGAGGGGTTTGGTGGGTTGTGGGGGTTTACTGTTAGGGGTTAATTTGTATTTTTCAAGTAAAAGAGCTAATCGCTTTAGGACAATGCCCTAAAAAAGGTCCTTTTAAGGGCTAGTGGTAGTTTAGTGTTAGATTAGGGGGTCTTTTTATTTTGGGGGTATTTTTATTTTTATAGGGGTATTAGATTAGGTTTAAAAAATATTTTTTATAATTTTGTTTATTTTTTTCTGTAATTTTAGACTTTTTTATTTTTTGTAATTTTAGATTTATTTATTTTAATTTAGTCTTAGGGTTTTTTTTTAAAATAATTTTAATTTTTTTCATTTTAATTTTAACTTAGTATTTTTTTATTTTATGTTATGGGTTAATTTAGGGGGTAAATATATTGAAATAAAATAACAGATTAGAATTTCAATCTTAATGAGACAGCATTTTTGCCTTTTATTTAGTTTTTGAGATTCCACCATTATGTCGTTCAAATTGTCTGATGAACAATTGACTACAGACATTAGTGAAGCCTTTACTATACAAGAAAATGTACAAATAGACGGGGAAGATGATGCTATATATGATGTTGCCACGGCATTTAAAAGCTATAAGAAAAAGCTGACGAAACAAGTAAAATTCAAATGGGAACATTAAAGTTTGACTAATTATTTAAAAATGAAGGTCATTCCCAGAGGCTCGATAATACGACTAGATCCTGGCATTAATTTGAGAGGCACAGTATAGATGCAGATAATAATTTCATAACTAAATGGAATGAAATCTTAACTAAGTGTTCTCTTGGTTTGATTGCCCTAATAATAGAGGAGGATGGTAAAAAAATTGGAAAATTGTAAAAAAGAAGTAGATGACATATATGAATGACTGCATAAATTTGAAAACAACTCCTTGTTTGAGAAATTAAATAAGGAAACACAAAAATGAATTGAAAAATTGCAGTGATATAAAGTGATATAAAATCCTGCAAAAGGAGAAAACTTATAAGGGACAAGGAAGACTATAGAAGAAATAGAATATACAGCTATAGAAATAGAATTAATACCAGGGACTACTACAATTCATGTACAGATAATTCTGATATGGACTCTGATGGTGAAAATAAAAATAATAGTGTAAATAATTCACAGATGTAGGGGTAGGACCAGGAGAGGTGGGAGGAGGAGGAACGGGAGGACAGCCTCAGGAGAGGAGAGATGGGAGAGGGAGGGCGAACAGGAGACACCAGGGTCAGTACATGATGACCAGGAATCAAACCAGATACAACTAAGGAATGAGTAGCTTTCGCTTGTAGGTACAACACCTAGTGTACAAAAAATAAATATCATTAATCTCTCATCTTTTCCTCTCAATCTTGAAAACATCAAAGTTTCTGAGAAAGGATTGAGTTTTTGTCCCTTGAACAGTCTTGATCTCTTTGAAGTTACTAAGAACTTGCATCTTTTTGCAAGAAAACTAGCTTTGAAAAAAATCATGACACCAAAAATCAGAATTGATCTGGGCTGTTGAAAGGACATGGAAACTCTAGACTGCTGAGAAACTCTGCTGTACGAACAAACTTTTGAAGCCACTGATATCTTACCTAAAACAGATTTGCAGAAAAAATCTACATATATGCCATCTATTTCATCCATCCTCAATATTTCAGTTTTTGTGCAAAATGTATCACATGAACTGGCACAGATAAAAGCTACAGGAATAATTAATGATAACCTTACCAAAAAGGAGCACCAGGCCCTTCACGAACTCATGAGTCATAAAGAATTGGTCATAAAACCGGCTGACAAAGGAGGCAATGTAGTTATCATTAATCAAGACTATTACATCAAAGAAGCAATGTGACAGTTGCTAGATACTAATCAATACAGTAAGTTCTCTTTTGAAGATTTTAACAAATCCCATAACGAATTATTGTTCTTGTTGAATAATGCACGTAGGGAAAATTTGATTAATGGACAGGAATTCAGTTATCTGTACAACCATAAACCTAAAATACCAGTCTTTTACTGGATTCCAAAATTACATAAATCGGTTAAAATAAAACAGGATGCCCCATAATTTCGGGGATATGGGGACCTACTCAAGGGATTAGTAAATATGTCAACAAATTTTTGCAGCCATTTGTAAATGAATTAAGAACATTTGTACAGGACTCAACAGAAGTAATTAAAAAGCTTGATGGGATCAGCGTTACAGAGACTATTTTAGTCTCCCTGGACATTAAATCCCTTTACTCCTCCATCCCTCACTCTGTAGGATTGACAACATGTGAAATTTTTTTGAATACAAGAGGTTTAGGTTATAAGAAGCACACACATTTTGTGATTCAACTACTTTAATTTATACTGGAAAACAATATTTCTTTCATGTAGTTGGCAAGAGTCCATGAGCTAGTGACGTATGGGATATACATTCCTACCAGGAGTGGCAAAGTTTCCCAAACCTCAAAATGCCTATAAATACACCCCCCACCACACCCACAATTCCGTTTTACAAACTTTGCCTCCTATGGAGGTGGTGAAGTAAGTTTGTGCTAGATTTCTACGTTGATATGCACTTTGCAGCATGCTGAAGCCCGGTTTTCCTCTCAGAGTGCAGTGAATGACAGAGGGATGTGAAGGGAGTATTGCCTATTGAATGCTATGGTCATCCTAACGGGGATCTATTTCATAGGTTCTCTGTTATCAGTCGTAGAGATTCTTCTCCTACCTCCCTTTTCAGATTGACGATATACTCTTATATACCATTACCTCTGCTGATTCTCGTTTCAGTACTGGTTTGGCTCTCTACTATATGTAGATGAATGTCTTTTGGTAAGTAAGTCTTATTTTATTTATGACACTCTTAGCTATGGTTTGGCACTTTATATGTAAAGTTCTAAATATATGTTTTATACTTATATTTGCCATGATTCAGGTTAATCAGTATATTTCCTTCTTACAGACTGTCAGTTTCATTTTTGGGAAATGCATATAAATACATTTTTTTCTTACCTGAAAATTTTTCATTTGACTTTTTTTCTACATTGCGGGCTGTTAGGCTCGCGGGTGCAAAAAATGCTAGAATTTATTGCGTCATTTTTGGCGCGAGACTTTTTTGGCGCGAGAATTACCTTTGTTTGTCACTGACGTCATTTCCGGCGTCGTAGTTGACGCCGAGAGTTTTCACGTAGTTGCGTCATCTATGACGCTCGTGTTTGTTGCAGACATTTTTGGCACCAAAAAAATTGTCAATTGTGGGCTTCATACTTGGCGCCAGTTTTTTTTTTACATTATTTAAGTCTTTGTTTCTTTTTGTTTCTGGTTACCAGAGGCTTATTCTGTTTGCATTTTTTCTTATTCCTGAAACTGTCATTTAAGGAATTTGATAATTTTGCTTTATATGTTGTTTTGTCTATTACATATTGCAAGATGTCGCAATCTGACCCTGTATCACAATCTACTTCTGGCATGCTGCTGCCTGATGTCGGTTCTACCAATGCTAAGTGCATTTGTTGTAAACTTGTGGTAACTGTTCCACAGTTTGTGTTAGTTGTCATGATAAACTTTCAAAAGCAGACAATATTTCCATTAGTAATAATCCATTACCTGTTATTGTTCCTTCAATATCTAATGTTCAGGATATTCCTGCTAATGTAAGAGAATTTGTTTCTTATTCTATTCAGAAGGCCCTGTCTGTTATACCACCTTCTAATAAACGTAAAAGGTCTTTTAAAACTTCTCAAAAATCAGATGAATTTTTAAATGACCGCCAACATTCTGATTTATCTATCTCTGATGAGGATCTATCTGGTTCAGAAGATTCTGCCTCAGATATTGACACTGACAAATCTTCATATTTATTTAAGATGGAGTTTATTCGTTCTTTACTTAAAGAGGTGTTGATTGCATTAGATATGGAGGAGTCTAGTCCTCTTGATATTAAAACCAGTAAACGTTTAAATTCGGTTTTTAAACCTCATGTAGTTATTCCAGAGGTTTTTCCAGTTCCTGATGCTATTTCAGATGTAATTTCTAGGGAATGGAAAAGTTTGGGTACTTCATTTACTCCTTATTTAAGGTTTAAGAAACTGTACCCTTTGCCGGCTGATTGGAGTTTTGGGAAAAAATCCCCAAAGTTGATGGGGCTATCTCTACTCTTGCTAAACGTACTACTATTCCTACGGCAGATAGTACTTATTTTAAAGATCCTTTAGATAGGAAGCTTGAATCTTTTCTAAGGAAGGCTTATTTATGTTCAGGTAATCTTCTTACGCCTGCTATTTCTTTGGCTGATGTTGCTGCAGCTTCTACTTTTTGGTTGGAGGCTTTAATGCAACAAGTGCCAGATCATAATGTGTATAGCATTGTTAAACTTCTTCAACATGCTAATAATTTCATTTGTGATGCCATTTTTGATATCATTAGAATTGATGTCAAGTATATGTCTTTAGCTATTTTAGCTAGAAGAGCTTTATGGCTTAAATCTTGGGATGCAGATATGACTTCTAAGTTAACGTTGCTATCTCTTTCTTTCCAAGGTAATAAATTATTTGGTTCTCAGTTGGATTCTATAATTTCAACTGTTACTGGGGGGAAGGGAGCTATTTTGCCTCAGGATAAAAAATCTAAGGGTAAATATAGGGCTGCTAATAGTTTTCGTTCCTTTCGCCAATCAAAACCAGCTCCCAAGTCCACATGAAGGTGCGGCCCTCATTCCAGCACAGCTGGTAGGGGGCAAATTATGATTTTTCAAAGATGTTTGGATCAGTTCAATTCAAAATCATTGTATTCAGAACATTGTTTCTCAAGGTTACAGAAGAGGTTTCAAGGTAAGACCGCCTGTGAGAAGGTTCTTTCTCTCATGCATTCCAGTAAACCCAGTAAAGTCTCAGGCTTTCCTGAAATGTGTTTCAGACCATCTGGGGTAATTGTGCCAGTTCCATATCTGGAACGGGGTCTGGGGTTTTATTCAAATCTGTTCATTGTACCAAAGAAAGAGAATTCTTTCAGACCAGTTCTGGATCTAAAAATTTTGAATCGTTATGTAAGAATACCAACATTCAAAATGGTGACTATAAGGACTATTCTGCCTTTTGTTCCGCAAGGGCATTATATGTCGACCATAGACTTACAGGATGCATACCTTCATATTCCAATTCATCCAGATCACTATCAGTTCCGGAGATTCTCGTTTCTAGACAAGCATTACCAATTTGTTGCTCTTCCTTTTGGCCTAGCAACAGCTCCAAGGATCTTCTCAAAGGTTCTCGGTGCCCTTCTCTCTGTAATCAGAGAGCGGGGTATTGCGGTGTTACTTTATTTAGACGATATCTTGGTACTTGCTCAGTCTTTACATTCTGCAGAATCTCACACGAATCAACTCGTGTTGTTTCTTCAAAAACATAATAGATTCAGTATCCATGACTTTGTCTCTAACAGACAAAAGACGTCTGAAATTTGTTTCAGCTTGTCAGAACCTTCAGTCTCAGTCATTCCCTTCAGTAGCTATGTGCATGGAAGTTTTAGGTCTCATGACTGCAGCATCGGACGCGATCCCCTTTGCTTGTTTTCACATGAGACCTCTTCAGCTTTGTATGCTGAACCTTTGGTGCAGGGATTATACAAAGATATCACAATTGATATCCTTAAATTCCAATACTCGACTTTCTCTGACTTGGTGGTTAAATCACCACTGTTTAGTTCAAGGGGCCTCTTTTCTTCGTCCAACCTGGACTGTGATTTAAACAGATGAGAGTCTTTCAGGTTGGGGAGCTGTCTGGGGATTTCTGACAGCGCAGGGGATTTGGAAATCTCAAGAGGCGAGATTACCAATCAATATTTTGAAACTCCATTCGATTTTCAGAGCTCTTCAGTTCTGGCCTCTTCTGAAGAGAGAATAGTTTATTTTTTTTCAGTCAGACAATGTCACAACTGTGGCGTATGTCAATCATCAAGGTGGGACTCACAGTCCTCAGGCTATGAAAGAAGTATCTTGGATATTTGCATGGGTGGAATCCTGCTCCTGTCTAATCTCTGCGGTTCATATCCCAGGTAAAGACAATTTGGAAGCGGATTATCTCAGTCGCCAGACTTTACATCCAGGAGAATAGTCTCTTCACCTAGATGTGTTTCTTCAGATTGTTCAGATATGGGGGCTTCCAGAAATAGATCTGATGGCTTCTCATCTAAACAGGAAACTTCCCAGGTATCTGTCCAGATCCAGGGATCCTCAGGCGGAAGCAGTGGGTGTGTTGTCACTTCCTGGGAATTATCAACCTGCTTATATCTTTCTGCCTCTAGTTCTTCTTCCAAGAGTGATTTCCAAAATCATGATGGAACGTTCGTTTGTACTGCTGGTGGCTCCAGCATGGCCACACAGGTTTTGGTATGTGGATCTTGTTCGGAAGTCCAGTTGCCAACCTTGGCCACATCCGTTAAGGTCAGACCTTCTATCTCAAGGTCCGTTTTTCCATCAGGATCTCAAATCATTAAATTTGAAGGTATGGAGTTTGAACGCTTAGTGCTTAGTCATAGAGGTTTCTCTGACTCAGTGATCAATACTATGTTGCAGGCTCGTAAATCTGTGTCTAGAAAGCTTTATTACAGAGTTCGGAAGACTTACATTTCATGGTGTTCCTCTCATAAGTTCTCTTGGCATTCTTTTAGAATTCCTAGAATTTTACAGTTTCTTCAGGATGGTTTGGACAAGGGTTTGTCCGCAAGTTCCTTAAAAGGACAAATCTCTGCTCTTTCTGTTCTGTTTCACAGGAAAATTGCTAATCTTCCTGACATTCGTTGTTTTGTTCAGGCTTTGGTTCGTATCAAGCCTGTCATTAAGTCAATCTCTCCTCCTTGGAGTCTTAATTTAGTTTTGAGAGCTTTACTGGCTCCTCCATTTGAGCCTATGCATTCTCTGGACATTAAATTACTTTCTTGGAAAGTATTGTTTCTTTTGGCTATCTCTTCTGCTAGAAGAGTTTCTGAATTATCTGCTCTTTCTTGTGAGTCTCCTTTTCTGATTTTTCATCAGAATAAGGCAGTTTTGCGGACTTCATTTAAATTTTTACCTAAGGTTGTGAATTCCAACAATATTAGTAGAGAAATTGTTGTCCCTTCATTGTGTCCTAATCCTAAAAATTCTTTGGAAAGATCTTTGCATTCTTTGGATGTGGTAAGAGCTTTGAAATATTATGTTGAAGCTACTAAAGATTTCAGAAAGACTTCTAGTCTCTTTGTTATCTTTTCTGGTCCTAAGAAAGGTCAGAAAGCTTCTGCTATTTCTTTGGCTTTTTGGTTAAAACTTTTGATTCATCATGCTTATGTGGAGTCGGGTAAATCCCTGCCTCAGAGGATTACGGCTCATTCTACTAGGTCAGTTTCTACTTCCTGGGCTTTTAAGAATGAAGCTTCTGTTGATCAGATTTGCAAACCAGCAACTTTGTCTTCTTTGCATACTTTTACTAAATTCTACCATTTTGATGTTTTCTCTTCTTCAGAAGCAGTTTTTGGTAGAAAAGTTCTTCAGGCGGCTATTTCAGTTTGATTCTTCTGCTTATAATTTCAGTTTTTTTCATTATTAGATTAAAACTTTTTGATTTGGGTTGTGGATTCTTTTTTCAGAGGAATTGGCTTTCTTTATTTTTTATCCCTCCCTCTCTAGTGACTCTTGCGTGGAGTTCCACATCTTGGGTGTTTGCTATCTCATACGTCACTAGCTCATGGACTCTTGCCAATTACATGAAAGAAAACATAATTTATGTAAGAACTTTCCTTATAAATTCATTTCTTTCATATTGGCAAGAGTCCATGAGGCCCACCCTTTTTTGTGGTGGTTATGATTTTTTTGTATAAAGCACAATTATTCCAATTCCTTGTTGATGCTTTCGCTCCTTTCTTATCACCCCACTTCATGGCTATTCATTAAACTGAATTGTGGGTGTGGTGGGGCGGTGTATTTATAAGCATTTTGAGGTTTGGGAAACTTTGCCCCTCCTGGTAGGAATGTATATCCCATACGTCACTAGCTCATGGACTCTTGCCAATATGAAAGAAATGAATTTATCAGGAAAGTTCTTACATAAATTATGTTTTTTATGTTTGATGGTAACTGTTTTAAACAGCAGCGAGGTCCTTTACTGGATTCCAAAACTACATAAACCGGTTAAAAAAAAAAACAGGACGGGGGGTGGAGCTTGGCCGCACTGGGTAATGGCCGCGTTTTAGAGAAGCTCCTGGGCCCTCTTTACCCAGTTCAGCACTAAATAACTGACATGCAGGGGGGAAAAGCTTCCTACGAAGGGACAAAATTAAGGTGACCACTCAGAGACCACAGGGCAGCTGTCAGACGGACAGCTAGCAACAGCTAAAGCATCGCAGTTTCCTGAGTGCTCCATTGCCTATACACGCGAGCGCAACATCAGACTACAGAAGCGTGGCACAGCATGGCGCAGGGCCGAGAAGCAGCATCTAGGGGAAAGTGAGGAGAGAATGCTGCACACAATAAAGCACCGGAGCGGCTGGACCCGCCATACATCTTTTATTCGAAAACCGCTGCGGAGGTGTTAGGTGAGCACATAGCCGACAGCTAACACAGCAATAACACAGCAATAAACAGCGCAGGCTCACACTGAGAGGTCACAAAGCATAGCGGAGACCCAAAATAGCCTATTATCATATCTGTTGCCCAAAGTACAAGTAGGGGGGAAAAAAGCACTCACTCACAGAGAAAACCTGACATATATAACAAAAAGTGACTATAATACAAGAGAACCGGAGAGAAAAGACAGACCACAGGGCCCACGTGGAATCAGACTTTGGTCCCTACACAGCCATCTTGCGCACCAGCGAAGTGCTTAAATCTTTGAGCAAGGGAGATCGAAGTTTGGGACTACATTTAACAACCCAACATATATCAATTAACCTCAGAGAGCTGACTTTTGTGAAGCACACTTATACTTAAAGTGAATAACTGGTGAATGAAACGCACAAGTGCAATCTCACACTCAGGGAGGAATAACTACACACAAAAATCTTGGGTATGCCAGCAAAAAAACAACCTAAGACAGACACTCCTGCTAAATTAAAAAAAATAAACCAATATCTGAAACCTATAGAAAACTCTGGAAATCAGATCACAGATTCTACAGAAATGGCTCTCAAGACAGCGCAAGACCCAGACTTGCAATCTGCTGGTGCTTCATGTGACATCACCAAAGCTGACTTACAACACTTAGCAACCAAAGATGACATTAATTCTGCTATGTCTGATATGAAAGAAATGTTTAATGAGATGAAAAAAGACATTAAGAAAGTAGAAAGAAAATTGTCAACTCTAGAAGAAGGTCATAATGTTGCGACACACGGACATACAACATCTGTCCCAGCTCTCCTATGATCAAGAAGAAGTTATACATAACCTCATGGAGAAGGTGGAAGACCTCGACAACAGAGGACGCCGCAATAACTTGCGGATAAGAGGGGTCCCCGAAAGCATACACCCCCCAGCCATACCGGGATATTTGCAAGACCTCTTTAGAACCATAAAGGGAAACAACACAGCCCCGATTGTTACTATTGAATGGGCCCACAGAGCACTAAGAGCTAAACCCCCGGCAAAGGCCCCACCGAGAGACATCATTGTGAAATTTCTTAACTTTGCAGAAAAAGAGGAGATCCTAAAACACTCACGTCAGAAAAAACAAATCACACACGCTGGTATAGACATCCAGATCTTCACAGATTTAAGCCCAACTACTCTGCAAAAGCGTAGAGACTTGTAACCTGTGACAACGGTTCTGAGGGCCCAGAAGATCCCTTACAGATGGGGGTTCCCAGTAAGCCTCACAGCCACAAAGGGAGACAAATCAGCAGTACTTCGCACATTAGAAGATATTCCTGCTTTTTGTGAAACGCTACAGATAGAGATCCCAGTCCCCACGGACCTACTACTGCCACACACAATTATAAAACTCCTCACAACAAGCTCCAGAGACAACTCGAATCCACCTTTCTCCAAGCCCACAGAAAACTAGGATCTCACCTTGAAGGGAAATCTTATTTGTGGACTCTTGCTATCCACTCTTCAGCATGGACATGATGTATGCTGTTACTGAGAATAGAGAAATGTCCATAAGCTCAACACTCTCAGGACAGATGAGTATCTTACTTCTGTTAATGTACATTATAGTGTTGTTTAATAATGCCATTCAAATGTTTAACTTGTACCTAGAAATTGTATGTTTATGACTTGTGAATAATAAGATCCAAGTATAGACACTGAACACCACTAATTTACAGGTTCAGCTATAAGAAGTAGTATACCCTTCACTTGCTCTACTTGGATTTTATATCCACAACCCCCTGATTGCCGAGATCTCATGTACAAGCATGAGTGACATATACTTATTTTAACTCATGCTTGGTGCCCCTGGGAAAGAGGGCCCCTTCCCTCAATTCGTGCACCAAGGTTATAATAGTATTGTTTTATCGTTTAGTTCAGTTTATATTTACCTTTGTGTTACCAAAGTGCCTATATTGAGCTTTACTTACCTAACTGTTACTGGCACCTGATTTCCTTCCCCTACCTATCCTCTACCCCTACCTAAATCACAGGGCAATCACATAGGCCTAGTCATTTGGCGATACAGCACTCATATAGTCATTGGAGCTAGGTGGGACTGTTCATACAAAACACCCGTAGTTCCCAGCACATACTAGCATAACACACAAATTGGATGTGGCTACACCTCCTAAAACACATAAGATAAACATCTTATCAGTTAATGTCAAAGGGTTTAATATCCCCCAAAAAAGGTCAATCATTACACATGATTTAAACAGACTAAAAGGTGACATAGTCCTACTTCAGGAAACACACTTCAAAAAAGGGGCTGAACCAAGATGGTTTAACCACTCATATCCCACCGCTTATTTCTCCTCTGGACCAGCGAAGAAGTGTGGGGTGGGTATTCTCATCAGACAAAATATACCTCTGAAAATTACAAATATAGAAAAAGACACAGAGGGCAGACTGCTTATACTGACTGGCCTATTACATGGGCGACCGATTACAATAATAAACGTTTATTTCCCAAACAGGGCACAGGCTGCATTCATGCGGACTCTGTCCGGAAAAATCCTGGACAATATGAAGGGGGTGACATTTTTGGGTGGAGACTTAAACGTACCACTACACCCAGAGATAGACACGTCAAGAGGCAACTCAAACATACCCAGAAGAGATATCAACCAAATAAATAGCCAAATAAATACATTAGCCTTATATGACACATGGCGCACATTTCATCCATCGGTCAGAGACTATACCTTTTTCTCCAGCCCACACGGTATATACTCAAGACTCGATTATATATTTACTGATTCTATAGGCCTTACAATGATCAGACATACCTCGATATATCCCACTACATGGTCAGATCACACACCAGTGACTTGCCAATTAGAGTGGCCTGACACCCCGATCACGCCATATATATGGCGGTTAGATGACAGTTTACTAGACCACCCGTTGATACAACCAGACATCGACAAAACCTTATCAGAATACTTTCGGATTAATGACACCCCAGACGTGACATGGCCAAACATTTGGGAGGCACACAAATGTGTCGTAAGAGGAGTGTTACTGAAACATAAAGCAAACTTACTTAAACAAAATAGGACCAGATATGACAATACACTCCAGGACCTCAGGAAATTAGAACAAGAACATAAAAAAGATCCCAAAAACACAGAACTTAAAAACCGTCTGGATTACACCAGGAAGGAGTTTAATACATTATTACAACATGAACAGCACAAAAGAGCTCTTCGATTACGCCAGTGCTACTATGAACAAGGGGATAAGGCGGGGAAAATGATGGCAAGAGCACTTAAGCGTAGACAGCTTAAAACGCATATACACCACATTAAGAATAAGGCTAACCAGATAAAGCACGACAGTGCATCAATTGCCGAGGTATTCCGTTCATACTTCTCATCCCTGTATAATCTAAGTTCTAAGACAGTTGACAACCTCACAGTAGATACAAAGAAACAAATAATAGCTGACTATCTAGAAGGAGTCGATTTACCCAAACTAGACAAAGACCAAGCAGAAAAATTAGACTCACCATTCCACATTAAAGAAATCCAAGACGCAATAAAATCCCTCGCATCAGGGAAAAGTCCAGGTCCAGACGGATTCGGAGTAAAATATTATAAAAAATTTGTACATATACTTGCCCCGAAGTTGCTACTTCTCTTTAACTCAATTAAACAGTTAGGAGGCTTCCCGGCTTCTATGCTAGAGGCACATATTATCATGATACCAAAACCCGGTAAAACCCCAGACGCACCCGAAAACATTCGCCCGATCTCCCTTCTGAATACAGACATAAAGGTGTATGCCAAAACACTAGCAAATAGATTAAACCCTCTGCTCACACAATTAATATCTTCTGATCAAGTTGGTTTTATACCAGGGAGGGAGGCAAGAGATAACACCATTAAGGTGTTACAATTGGCATCCCTAGCTCGTAACACTGGCCAGGACCTAGTCCTGATCTCCACGGATGCCGAAAAAGCCTTCGACAGGGTGGACTGGAATTTTCTAGAAGCCACCCTGCGAGATATGAACATAGGTAACGACTTTATTGCAAATATCCTTTCCCTATACGCTAACCCAACAGCAAGAGTCAAGACCAACTCGGTCCTGTCAGAACCCTTTAACATCAGGAATGGAACAAGGCAGGGGTGCCCACTGTCACCTCTCCTGTTTGCAGTGTCCATAGAGGTTCTAGCTTGTAAGATCAGATCACAAAATGAAATAAAAGGCATTCTCACTAAAGATAGGGAGTATAAGTTAGCAATGTATGCTGACGACATACTATTAACACTGACCAAAATAGGGAGCTCCCTCCCACCTTTTTTGAAAACCTTTGAGGAGTACGGCAAAGCCTCGAACTTCCATTTAAATCTGTCCAAGTCTGAACTAATTAATATCAACGCCCCAGTACCAGTCATCTCAGCTCTCAGATCTATATGCCCCATCAAAATACAACAATCCCAAATAAAATATCTAGGCATTCAAATCACACAACATTTTAGCGACCTAGTCAAACAAAATTACATACCACTCTTAAAAGAAATCACAAATGATTTGTCTAGGTGGAAAAATAAAACACTGTCTTGGATAGGTAGAATACACGCCATAAAGATGAACGTCCTTCCTCGCATCCTATACGTTCTACAGGCTCTGCCTATCCCCCTACCAAAAGATTACCTAAGCCAGCTACAGGGCAACATAGAGAAGTTCATATGGAATGGAACCAAGCCTAGAGTCCCTAGAAAAACTCTGCATTTGCCAAGGGAGGGGGGTGGATTGGGCTTACCGGATCTCAGCCTGTACAGGATGGCAATACTCCTGCAGAGAATAGTGGAGTGGAGCCATAATCTAGATACCAAGCAATGGATCGACATAGATAGGGAAATACTACATGTTGACAATGTGGGAGGATTGGCCTGGTTACAAGCAAAACAGAGACCAGAACATATTAACGACTTTCCGTTGCTAGCGGAGGTATTTCAAAAGTGGGACTCACTGATAGCCACTAGCACACATATAACAACCAGACCGGCACCACTGACCCCACTTCTGGGGAATCCAGACCTCCCATTCATGACAAAGCATAAACCACCCTCAAGTAAACCGAGTCAGTTGAAAGACCACATACTCAATACAGTTATGAGCGAGGGGAAGATATTACCGCTGTCAGACCTAGGGGAGATAATAGGTGATTATCCACAAAATTGGTATATACATGCACAGTTATCTCACTTCGTGAACACACATAGATCACAAAATAACCTAAAAAGGCGACTTACACGTTTTGAGAACCTGTGCACTTCACCGCTCCCCCCCCACCATCTAATATCAAAATTATACAAGATACTAATGAACCTTGACGATGAACAACTACCCTCATATTGCCATAAATGGTCCAGAGAATTAAACTCAGAAATTTTATATGCAGATTGGACGCGGATTTTCCGCAACCACAAAAAGCATCAATCTCTGCAAAGGTTCAAGAAATTAACTTTAAATTTATGTCCAGGTGGTATCTTACCCCTGTGAGATTACAAAAAATCTACAAACAGGCGAGCGATAAATGTTGGAGGGGTTGCGGAGTAGCTGCAGATATACATCATGTGTGGTGGGGCTGTGAGAAAATGGGAAACTTCTGGGAACATGTTATAAGACACATAAACAAAACTCTGGACACACAAATCGCCATAGATCCTAAGATACTGCTGTTTCATAACCTGCCAAACCTTAAATATGATTCCAAACAAAACCTCTTGTTTATAATGCTTAATAGCGCTAAATCACTGATACTGCTAAATTGGAAATCTACAGAAATCCCTAGCCTGGCATCTTGGAAACAGCAAGTAGACAATCTCCTCCTTATGGAAAGATACCACTTCCTGGTGATAGGCAAATTAGAAACACATGAATATATGACGATACGATGGAACGCACATAAAGATGACTGACATAGAAATATAGTAAGATTTAGGATATTTCGGCTAATAGACCAACACCACTAATCCGCCAAACATACACTCTTTAGGTAGATTTGCCCTGACAACTGCTTTCCCTCCCTCTCTTCCCTACCCTATTTTTCCACCCCTAATGCGGTTAAAATTGTTACAATTTGTTTTATACCTCAGATATATAAGAAGTAGCTGAGCAATTCAGCATATGTTTCATTAATAGATTATGATTAGATGGACACTACTCTCCTCCATGCGGAGATCTCGCCCTCATAACCCTCACCACCCAACTTTGACTATAGACTCTCCTCAGCCCAAAAGCGGTTTGAGAAAACACCTGGGGTTGGTGGAGGTTAAGCTATATAGCTAATTCCGAGCTCAGAAAGGATTCAAACTTGTCTATCAGTAGTGGGGAAACAGGAAGGCGCCAATAGGGTGATAACGTAAAGAACCCTGACATGTAAGTATGAGGAAAAAGGGTACTCACAAGCAGGGCGGCACTTGAACGTGCCTAACCAAGCGGGCCGGGACCTCAGCGTCGCCCGGAAGTCTCACAACGGCAACAACCAATCCTCGAGCCGGACCAAGTTCCGTGTGGCCAATCAGGAACGCTGGATGCTAACACACCTCCCTCTTCGTATGCCGATTCCGAACACTGGCAGAAGGGTAGGAGATAGGGATATACTGTGTATGGCTCTCCCGAATACCGAGAGTTTGATTAACACAAGCCAACAAACAGGATAGAGGAAGGAGCAAACTCCAGCAAAGTTACTTAAACCAATTTATTTAAAAAGTTTAAAAACAATGCATAAAAGCAACGCGTTTCTCGGCTACACAGAGCCGTTTCATCAGGCTGTTATACATATTCTAAAATGCCTACTGCTTTAAACACTTCCTCTAACCAATCAAAACACTTAAAATTTCCACACCCCCTCCCCACCTCAGCGTGCGTGTCAACCACAGCTGATATGGAGAGTGCAAGGATACATATGCGTGCCACTTAAAATTAACAATTTGATATCACCTTATATTTAGTGTCTATTCTAATTTAACATTATATTATTGGTCACATCACAACTAGGATCAAATACAGTTATTGCGATTTTTTCTGTATGTTTCATGTGAATAGACATAACATATATTTACAGATGAGCATTCATTTCAGGGTTAAATACACCATAGATCTTGCACATTAGCCACTAATCGGAGCTGAACTTACATAATATTCTTAATTGGTCAAATAACATATAAATAAATATTGTTCCTCATTAAAGACTCACAGATTAAACAGTTTATACAGTTCACCAATATAACACACAATGATTACTCAATCACAGTGGATAAATTAATCTAAACCAAACCGATAAAACAATATTTAATCTCTAAACTGATAAAAATAAACCCTAGAAACCCTACAGATCTACAGTTACACAAAAAAAGACTAATCAACTATGAAAAGCTGCAAGATCAATATTGGCATTGAGACCTGAAGGATGTAAAGTCTGAAGCCTATAGATCCAAAAGGTCTCTCTCTGTCTAAGTCTATAAAAACGATTATAAAAGTCTAATCTTGGAATGTGTTCAATGGGAGTTATTTGTAAACAATGTAAGTTTCCACTATGTTTGGTGTTACAATGTCGTGGTACACTATGTAATTTGTAGTTCTTTTTAATGTTTCTAAAGTGTTCTGACCACCTAATGCTCAAGCGTCTGCAGGTGCGCCCTATGTATTGAAATCCACAAATGCAGGACAATAAATAAATCACATAATTCGACGCGCATGTCATCCGATAACTCATTTTATAAGTTTTGGAAGTTGTATTTGATTTAAACGTATCTACATTATGTGTTATATAGTCACACATTTTGCATTTTTTATGGTTACATTTGAAACTACCCTTTCTTTGTGTTTTACAGGTAATGTCATTGGCCTTATTGGTATTGCTACTAGTCATGTTGGTCCTATTTTTAACCACTTTACTAGGTGCCAAAATCCTTTTCAAATTGGGTGCTCTTTTGTAAATAATAGTGGGTTTATTATCCAACAGTGGGCCTAAAATAGGATCTTTTAATAGAATTTTCCAGTGTTTCATAATACTCCTTTTAATTATACTGTGATTACAATTGTATTCAGTAATGAACATGGTCCTATTACCCATGCCCACCTGAGTTTGTGTGTCTACTACCTTTTTCTCAAAATATTTATTTCTGTCATCGTTTTTTGCCCTGTTAAAGGCACTGGTAATAATATGTTCTGGATATTTTTTCTCTTCAAATCTATCCTTGAGGATTTTACTCTGTATCTCATAATCTGTTAGACTGCTGCAGTTCCGGCGAACTCGCTTGAACTGCCCATATGGTACATTTCTTTTCCAAGGTAGGTGATGATTGCTTCTAAAGTCCAAATAACTGTTGCAATCAACCTGCTTGAAGTGAGTACTGGTCGAAATCCTCCCCTCAGTGAAACTTAACTCTAAGTCCAGAAATACCACAGTGTTAGAGTCTATTGTGCTGGTGAATTTCAAGCCCTTGTTGTTGCTATTCAAATGTCTCACAAAGTCTTCGGCTAGCAGTCTATCACCCTTCCACACCACAACCAGATCGTCTATATATCTGCCATAGTACACCAGGTTCGCCCCAAACGCAGAGTTGTAAACATATTGTTCAAAAGATCCCATAAAAAGGTTGGCGTAACTTGGGGCGAACCTGGTGCCCATGGCCGTCCCTTTTATTTGAAGGTAATAATCATCCTGATAGACGAAATAGTTATGGTGTAGGATAAATGAGATTAATGACAAGATAAAATGTTTCTGGGTGTCTGGTAAATACATGTCTGTTTCTAAAAAACTGGAAATCGCTTGTAGTCCAAGACTGTGTGATATATTAGAATATAAGGCTTGGACATCACACGTGATCCAAATTAAGTCTTGTGTGATATTAATCTGTTCTAGTTTATTTATGAGGTCTGAGGAGTCTCGTATATAAGATTCAAGACCAACGACATATTTTTGCAGGAAGAAATCGACATATGAAGATGCATTATCTGTTAGGCTGCCTATTCCCGATATTATCGGGCGGCCCGGGGGGCATTTGGGGTCTTTGTGCAGCTTCGGTAAATGGTAGTAAAATGCACGATTTGGCTCTATCGGGATAAGGTAATCTTTTTCTTTTTTGGTGACAATTCCTTCTTTAAACGCACCCTCTACTAAATCCCTTAAAGTCGCCAAAAATTTGGAGGTCGGATCGAAAGTCATTTTGGTATAATAATTTTTGTCATTCAGGATCCTATCAGACTCTAAAAGGTAGTCCCCAAGATCCTGGATGACAATCCCTCCGCCTTTGTCGGCTTGTCTAATAACTATAGATTTATTCTTTTTTAACATTTCTAAAGCACGTTTCTCATTCCCGAACAGATTCCCTTTACCATTGATACCCTTCGGCAATTGATCAAATTCATCACTCACCAGCTGCCTGAAAATCTCTATATGGGCATTATTCGCTAGTTTTGGGGTGAAATTGGATTTGTTCCTCAAACCTGTATGTACAAAACCTTCACATAAGTGATCAAGTAGGGATTCAGGTTCATACACCTGAGTTGTTTGGTTATTAAGCCTAGAATCCATTGAATCTGTCAAAATTGGTCTGTTACCATCGTCTTTAATTTTCTTTTCTGCAAAATATTTCTGCATCGAGAGTTTTTGTGTGAACCTATTAAGATCTACAAAAAGTGAAAACATGTTATGTGTATTGGACGGGCTAAAGGAAAGCCCCTTTCCTAGGACCCTGATCTCATCATTGGTCAAAGGATGAGAAGATAAATTATAGATCCCACTACCTAGGGCCTGTAGTCATTGCCTTTTTGAGGGCTGTGTTTCTTCCTCTACATCCCCCAAATGCCCCCCGGGCCGCCCGATAATATCGGGAATAGGCAGCCTAACAGATAATGCATCTTCATATGTCGATTTCTTCCTGCAAAAATATGTCGTTGGTCTTGAATCTTATATACGAGACTCCTCAGACCTCATAAATAAACTAGAACAGATTAATATCACACAAGACTTAATTTGGATCACGTGTGATGTCCAAGCCTTATATTCTAATATATCACACAGTCTTGGACTACAAGTGATTTCCAGTTTTTTAGAAACAGACATGTATTTACCAGACACCCAGAAACATTTTATCTTGTCATTAATCGCATTTATCCTACATCCATAACTATTCGTCTATCAGGATGATTATTACCCTTCAAATAAAAGGGAACGGCCATGGGCACCAGGTTCGCCCCCAAGTTACGCCAACCTTTTTATGGGATCTTTTGAACAACAATATGTTTACAACTCTGTGTTTGGGGGCGAACCCTGGTGTACTATGGCAGATATATAGAACGATCTGGTTGTGGTGTGGAAGGGTGATAGACTGCTAGTCCGAAGAGCTTTGTGAGACATTTGAATAGCAACAACAAGGGCTTGAAATTCACCAGCACAATAGACTCTAACACTGTGGTATTTCTGGACTTAGAGTTAAGTTTCACTGAGGGAGGATTTCGACCAGTACTCACTTCAAGCAGGTTGATTGCAACAGTTTATTTGGACTTTAGAAGCAAATCATCACCTAGCCTTGGAAAAGAAATGTACCATATGGGAAGTTCAAGCGAGTTCGCCGGAACTGCAGCAGTCTAACAGATTATGAGATACAGAGTAAAATCCTCAAGGATAGATTTGAAGAGGAAAAAATATCCAGAACATATTATTACCAGTGCCTTTAACAGGGCAAAAAACGATGACAGAAATAAAATATTTTGAGAAAAAGGTAGTAGACACACAAACTCTGGTGGGCATGGGTAATAGGACCATGTTCAAATACTGAATACAATTGTAATCACAGTATAATTAAAAAGGGAGTTATTATGAAAACACTGGAAAATTCTATTAAAAGATCCTATTTTAGGGCCACTGTTGGATAGATAAACCCACTATTATTTACAAAAGAGCACCCAATTTGAAAAGGATTTTGGCACCTAGTAAAGTGGTTAAAAATAGGACCAACATGACTAGTAGCAATACCAATAAGGCCAATGACATTACCTGTAAAACACAAAGAAAGGGTAGTTTCAAATGTAACCATAAAAAATGCAAAATGTGTGACTATATAACACATAATGTAGATACGTTTAAATCAAATACAACTTCCAAAACTTATAAAATGAGTTATCGGATGACATGCGCGTCGAATTATGTGATTTATTTATTGTCCTGCATTTGTGGATTTCAATACATAGGGCGCACCTGCAGACGCTTGAGCATTAGGTGGTCAGAACACTTTAGAAACATTAAAAAGAACTACAAATTACATAGTGTACCACGACATTGTAACACCAAACATAGTGGAAACTTACATTGTTTACAAATAACTCCCATTGAACACATTCCAAGATCAGACTTTTATAATCGTTTTTATAGACTTAGACAGAGAGAGACCTTTTGGATTCTATAGGCTTCAGACTTTACATCCTTAAGGTCTCAATGCCAATATTGATCTTGCAGGCTTTTCATAGTTGATTAGTCTTTTTTGTGTAACTGTAGAATCTGTAGGGTTTCGTAGGGTTTATTTTTATCAGTTTAGAGATTAAATATTGTTTTATTCGGTTTGGTTTAGATTAATTTATCCACTGTGATTGAGTATCATTGTGTGTTATATTGGTGAACTGTATAAGACTATTTAATCTGTGAAGTCCTTTAATGAGGAACAATATTTATTTATATGTTATTTGACCAATTAAGAATATTATGTAAGTTCAGCTCCGATTTAGTGGGCTAATGTGCAAGATCTATGGTGTATTTAACCCTGAAATGAATGCTCATCTGTAAATATATGTTATGTCTATTCACATGAAACACACAGAAAAAATCGCAATAACTGTATTTTGATCCTAGTTGTGATGTGACCAATAATATAATGTTAAATTAGAATAGACACTAAATATAAGGTGATATCAAATTGTTAATTTTAAGTGGCACGCATATGTATCCTTGCACTCTCCATATGCAGCTGTGGTTGACACGCACGCTGAGCGTGGGGAGGGGGTGTGGGAAATTTTAAGTGTTTTGATTGGTTAGAGGTAAGTGTTTAAAGCAGTAGGCATTTTAGAATATGTATAACAGCCTGATGAAACGGCTCTGCTTTTATGCATTGTTTTAAACTTTTTAAATAAATTGGTTTAAGTAACTTTGCTGGAGTTTGCTCCTTCCTCTATCCTGTTTGTTGGCTTGTGTTAATCAAACTCTCGGTATTCGGGAGAGCCATACACAGTATATCCCTATCTCCTACCCTTCTGCCAGTGTTCGGAATCGGGCATACGAAGAGGGAGGTGTGTGTTAGCATCCAGCGTTCCTGATTGGCCACACGGAACTTGGTCCGGCTCGAGGATTGGTTGTTGCCGTTGTGAGTCTTCCGGGCGACGCTGAGGTCCCGGCCTGCTTGGTTAGGGCACGTTCAAGTGCCGCCCTGCTTTGTGAGTACCCTTTTTCCTCATACTTACATGTCAGGTTCTTTACGTTATCACCCTATTGTCGCCTTCCTGCTTTCCCCACTACAGATTTCCTATCCGTCGACATACGCTACAGAAGAGCGGCCTCACATCGGATTGTTTGTACTGATTTTCGCTTCCGTCACCGTGGGCGCACCCTCCATCAAGAACTTTTTTTGTTTTTGATTTCTTGTTCCCACTAAAACTTGTCTATCATCAGTTTTCAGATGCCATTACTGTTTATTTATGTTATCTTTATGGATGGTTATACTGGCTCACATTGTAACCAGAGCCAAGTTTGTATATTGTATTTTATGTTAATAAAGCTCTTTACTTTTGGGATATATATATATGTATATATATACTTTTGGGATATATATATATGTATATATATATATATATATATATATATATATATATATATACGAATCCAAGTTAAGGACAGCACCATCTTACTTACTCACCAGCTGCCAAGGTGCACTACAAACCATGATGCAATAATTCTTCCATGAACGTAGGCACTCATTGGTCTTGTGAAAAAATGTGTAATTTATTTCAATCCATAGAAAAATAATTACATTCTTTTCCTATGGATTGAATAAATTTATACATTTTTTTTACAAGACCAATGAGTTGAATGTTTATGGAAGAATTATATTTAGTTGCTTTGATTCCTGCTTTTATTAGTCTTGTACATATGGGAGCCATAACACACCTCTTCTGGAATGCCACTATTGAAAAATCCTGGAACATCAATATGGTCTTATCTTTTATTGTAAAGGGAATTGTCCTGTTTGTATTGTCAAAAGATGTTAACTTTATCCTGATAATTAAAGGTTTTTGACTATAATAGGTCTACACTTAGAATTTCCATCTGAGAATTGCCTTATGGGTCATATCATGTGAGCTCTCTCCACTGGATGGATGTATTGAACCAGTTCCATTCCAAGCATTAAAGGTAATTCAAAAGATGTAAATTTTACCAGATCTTGGAATTCCACTGTTTCAGGCACCCCAATGATTTTTATGTTATTTCGTTGACAGTCATCTTCTAACTCATCCAGCCTGCATCTTCTAACTCATCCAGCCTGCTCTAATTTTTTTTATCTTGCTGATGATTGGTATCCACTAAATCTGAAATTCTCTGTTCCGCTTCATCTAGTCTATTTGCAAATTGTTTAACTTCACTAACTAACACCCCTAAATCTTTACGTATTTGTTAAAACTGTGGTAACATAAGATCTGAAATTTGTTTTACTATGTCCAAAAACATTATATTTTGTAATGCCGTATTAGGGGGATTAAGTGTGGATTCATTCAAATTATCATTACTATTCCTAAGGTTTTTTTTTTCCCTTGCCTTTGACGGTATAGCAGGCGAATTAGTTTTATTATGGGTGATATATTTATCCATAAAATAAAGAAAAAGGAAAATAAATGGCAGTGAACAATGCAAGTGACACACGTAGAACAAGGAAAACCTTACAAAGATACAAAAAATTAAATAAAGTAAATAGTGCCTTTTAAGGCAGTGTAAATTAAAGTGACATTTTATGATTGTGTGTGTGTGTGTGTGTGGTATATATTTATAATATATATATATATATATATACTATATATATATATATATATATATATATATATAAGATAGATATATATATAGTTATCAAAATAACAAGAGTATTGCATTGAGTAATGATACTTTTTTTATTGGACTAACTATACATTTATAAGTTGACAAGCTTTCGGAAGAGTTCCTTCCTTTATCAAGTCTGAAGCAATACTGACCAATTCAATGGAATTTACAGATTGTATCTTAAAACACAGAATAGCTAAGAAGACAGTGCAGGGAGAGGAGGGAGTGTCATAAAAATCATGAGGGGGGCTTAGGTAACAGGCAGACAGTGTCCAGTGTAGGAGAACAGACAGGGGAAATATATAGCTACAGGGAGTGCAGAATTATTAGGCAAGTTGTATTTTTGAGGATTAATTTTATTATTGAACAACAACCATGTTCTCAATGAACCCAAAAAACTCATGTATATCAAAGCTGAATAGTGTTGGAAGTAGTTTTTAGTTTGTTGTTAGTTATAGCTATTTTAGGGGGATATCTGTGTGTGTAGGTGACTATTACTGTGGCATAATTATTAGGCAACTTAACAAAAAACAAATATATACCCATTTCAATTATTTATTTTTACCAGTGAAACCAATATAACATCTCAACATTCACAAATATACATTTCTGACATTCAAAAACAAAACAAAAACAAATCAGTGACCAATATAGCCACCTTTCTTTGCAAGGACACTCAAAAGCCTGCCATCCATGATTCTGTCAGTGTTTTGATCTGTTCACCATCAACATTGCGTGCAGCAGCAACCACAGCCTCCCAGACACTGTTCAGAGAGGTGTACTCTTTTCCCTCCTTGTAAATCTAACATTTGATGATGGACCACAGGTTCTCAATGGGGTTCAGATCAGGTGAACAAGGAGGCCATGTCATTAGATTTTCTTCTTTTATACCCTTTCTTGCCAGCCACGCTGTGGAGTACTTGGACGCGTGTGATGGAGCATTGTCCCTGCATGAAAATCATGTTTTTCTTGAAGGATGCAGACTTCTTCCTGTACCACTGCTTGAAGAAGGTGTCTTTCCAGAAACTGGCAGTAGGACTGGGAGTTGAGCTTGACTCCATCCTCAACCCGAAATGGCCCACAAGCTCATCTTTGATGATACCAGCCCAAACCAGTACTCCACCTCCACCTTGCTGGCGTCTGAGTCGGACTGGAGCACTCTGCCCTTTACCAATCCAGCCACGGGCCCATCCATCTGGCCCATCAAGACTCACTCTCTTTTCATCAGTCCATAAAACCTTAGAAAAATCAGTCTTGAGATATTTCTTGGCCCAGTCTTGACGTTTCAGCTTGTGTGTCTTGTTCAGTGGTGGTCGTCTTTCAGCCTTTCTTACCTTGGCCATGTCTCTGAGTATTGCACACCTTGTGCTTTTGGGCACTCCAGTGATGTTGCAGCTCTGAAATATGGCCAAACTGGTGGCAAGTGGCATCTTGGCAGCTGCACACGCTTGACTTTTCTCAGTTCATGGCAGTTATTTTGCGCCTTGGTTTTTCCACACGCTTCTTGCGACCCAGTTGACTATTTTGAATGAAACGCTTGATTGTTCGATGATCACGCTTCAGAAGCTTTGCAATTTTAAGAGTGCTGCATCCCTCTGCAAGATATCTCACTATTTTTGGACTTTTCTGAGCCTGTCAAGTCCCTTCTTTGACCCATTTTGCCAAAGGAAAGGCAGTTGCCTAATAATTATGCACACCTGATATAGGGTGTTGATGTCATTAGACCACACCCCTTCTCATTACAGAGATGCACATCACCTAATATTCTTAATTGGTAGTAGGCTTTCGAGCCTATGCAGCTTGGAGTAAGACAACATGCATAAAGAGGATGATGTGGTCAAAATACTTATTTGCCTAATAATTCTGCACTCCCTGTATACAATAGAGCATATACTGACATAAAGTTATATATCAACATTGAATCAATATCTATAAAGGTGTGAAATTGTATATACAGGGGGAATACAAAAGTTAAAAAAAGACAAAAGTGTGGACATAGGCTTACCTGTGTACCTATGTATAAAGAATGTGGAATATACAATGTAATTGACTAAATGAAAGTACATTACAAAACATTTTGATAATCTGTTAAGAATCCAGAGTCCACATTTAGTCCAGAATTAAAACAGGTTGAAGGCATTATCATTTTAATTTCAAAGGTTTTTCTTTCCATGGTGTTTTTGAAGTTACCTCTGAGAATTTTGATTTTGAGGTTTTGGATGGTGTGGTCAGGTTGGGTGAAAATGGTGACCAACAGGGGTGCAGTATTTTGTTTCACAGTGGTTTTTGATGAGTGTCTGTGTAAGTTCATTCGAAGGTGCAGTTTTTGGCTTGTTTCTCCAATATAGCATCCCATTTCACATGCAGTGCAATGTATCATGTATACCACATTTGCAGATATACATGTATATGCCCCTTTAATGTTATAAGATTTATTATTGTGATTTGCTGTGCTGCTTTCACAAACGTGTTGACACAGTTTGCAGAGTGCTTTATAGCAGCGCTTGGTTCCATTCTGAGTGTTCTTTTTCTCAAGGGGTAGCTTCCTATGTACCAGTTTCTGCTTTAGGTTAGGTGGTTGTCTGTATGCCAGGATTGGGGGTTTTGGAAAGATTTTTTTGAGTGTGGGATCCTCTAAGAGTAGTGGCTGTAAGTCTTTTATGATTTTTCGTATCCCTTCCACAGCAGGGTTGTATTTGACTACTAGTGGGATACGTGATATGTTTTTCTTCTCCCTGTATTGTAGTAAGTGTTCACGTGGAGTATTGAGGGCAGAGTTAATTTTTTTATTTATAATCCTTGTTTTGTATCCTTTTTCTCTGAATGATTGGGACAATGTGATGAGGTGTTTGTCACGGTCCTTGGTATCTGAGCAAATTCTGTGGTATCTTGTAGCCTGACTGTAGATTGTGGATTTTTTAATGTGATTGGGGTGGGAGCTGGAGCTGTGGAGGTAGCTGCATCTATCTGTTGGTTTCCTGTATACAGATGAGTGCAGTTTTCCATTTGTGATGGATATTGTTGTATCCAGGAAGCTGACATAGTCTCTAGAAAAGTTCATTTTAAGCTTGATTGATGCATGAAATAGATTAAATGATTTATGAAAATGTTCAAGGTTTTTTTCTCCTTCTGTCCATACGATGAAAATATCATCGATGTAGCGAAAGTATTTAAAGGGTTTGTGAGGGTGAGTGGCTAGGAATCTCTGCTCTAAGTCAGCCACGAAGAGGTTTGCGTACTGTGGTGCCATTTTGGTGCCCATGGCTGTTCCCATGGTTAGTAAGTAGATGGAGTGGTTTGAAGATTAAATAATTGTGAGTAAAGTATAAATTCTGTAAGTTTACTGACTGTAGAAGCACTATATGTCTGGTTAGGGCTGTTGGAGGAAAGAAAGTTTAAGCAGCATCAATACCATCTTTATGTGGAATATTGTTGTACAGGGATTCCAAATCCATTATCACAAGTATAGTATCCTCTGGCAATTCTGTTATCTGGCTGATTTTGTTAAGAAAATCAGTGGTGTCTTTTATAAAGCTAGTGGTGTAATAACTAACGGTCTTAAGAATATTCTCCACTAGGCCCGATAGTTGCTCAGTCAGAGTGTCCATGCCTGTTATTATGGTCTTCCTGGGTTTCCCTGGTTTGTGGATTTTTGGGAGCATGTAGAATGTCTCTATGCTAGGGTTAGAGGGCAACCAGTTTGTCCAGTTTATGTTGAGTGTGTTTAGGGAATGTTTTAATTAGTTTTCTAAGTTGCAAAGTGTATTACTGGGTGGAGTCCTTTTCCAGTTTTTTTGTAATAAGTTTGATCTGATAATTGTCTATTTCCCTCTGTGATGTAGTCCTGTGTATTCATGATCACCACTGCTCCTCCTTGTCCGCAGGCTTAATGGTAATATTTTCATTATTTCTTAAGTTTTTTTTTATAGCATTTTGTTTTCTAAGTGTGAGAGTTTATACATTATTTTTTTCTGCTGTGTGTTGAGCAGAGATGCAGTTCTCAACCTGAAGCTTTCAGTATAGCTGTCCAATTTTGTGTTGCATCCTGGTGCAGGTGTGAAGATTGTGAAGATTGTGTTCTTTTTCTTTTCATTGTAGTCCTCCCTAGTGCTGGTATGTTTTCTTTGTCATAGAAGAAGGAGGTGCTGTTATTGTCTGTGGGAACGTTTGGTCATTTGTTGGTTGTAGTTGATCTGTCACCCCTGCTGTGAAGGGGAGACGAAAACTCATAAAAGACTTACAGCCACTACTCTTAGAGGATCCGACACTCAAAAAAATCTTTCCAAAACCCCCAATCCTGGCATACAGGACAACCACCTAACCTAAAGCAGAAACTGGTACATAGGAAGCTACCCCTTGAGAAAAAGAACACTCAGAATAGAACCAAGTGCTGCTATATAAGCACTCTGCAAACTGTGTCAACACGTTTGTGAAAAGCAGCACAGCAAAATCACAATAATAAATCTTATAACATTAAAGGGGGCATATTCCATGTATATCTGCAAATGTGGTATACATGATACCATTGCACTGCATGTGAAATGGGATGCTATATTGGAGAGGAACAAGCCAAAAAACTGCACCTTCGAATGAACTTCACAGACACTCAATCAAAAACCACTGTGAAACAAAATACGGGCACCCCTGGTGGTCACCATTTCCCCCAACCTGACCACAACCATCCAAAACCTCAAAATCAAAAATTCTCAGAGGCAACTTCAAAACACCATGGAAAGAAAACCCCTTTGAAATGAAAATGATAATAGCACTCCAACCTGATTAATTTCTGGACCTAAATGTGGACTCTTGATTCTTAACACCATTATCAAAATGTTTGTTATGTACTTTCATTTAGTCAATTACATTGTATATTCCACATTCTTTATACATAGGTACACAGGTAAGCCTATGTCCACACTTTTGTCTTTTTTAACTTTTGTATTCCCCCTGTATATACAATTTCACATCTTTATAGTATTGATTCAATGTTGATATATAACTTTTATGTCAGTATATGCTCTATGTATAGCTATATAATTTCCCCTGTCTGTTCTCCTACACTGGACACTGTCTGCCGTTACCTAAGCCCCCCTCATGATTTTTACGACACCCCCCTCCTCTCCCTGCACTGTCTTCTTAGCTATTCTGTGTTTTAAGATACAATCTGTAAATTCTCATTGAATTGGTCAGTATTGCTTCAGACTTGATAAAGGAAGAACTCTTCCGAAAGCTTGTCAACTTATAAATGTATAGTTAGTCCAATAAAAAAAAGTATCATTGCTCAATGCAATACTCTTGTTATTTTGATATCTAAATCTCTGGACTAACATGGCTACTCCAATCAACGTAATATATATATATTATATATATATATATACCATTTTTTTATTTTATTTTTTATTATTTATTTATTTATTTATTTTTAAAGGGGACAATCTAGTCCAAAATAAAACTTTCATGGATGCAGATAGGGCATGTAATTTTAAACAACTTTCCAATTTACTTTTATCACCAATTGTTCTTTGTTCTCTTGGTATTCTTATTTGAATGCTAAACCTCGGAGGTTCATATGGCTTATTTCCTAGCCTTTAAGGCCACCTCTTAAATAAATAAATTTTTACAGTTTTTCACCACTAAAGGGTGGTAGTTAATGTGTCGTCATATAGAGAACACTGTCTCACGCACATTGAGTTACCTGAGGAAATCAGCACAGGATGTGCTAAAATGCAAAGTCTGTCAAAGAACTGAAAGTAAGGGGGCAGTTTGCAGAGGCCTTATATACAAGGTATCACAGAGGTAAAAGAAATGGATGTATATAACTGTGTTGGTTATTCAAAAAACTAGGGAATGGTTAAGTAAAGGGGATTATCTATCTTTTTAAAACAATACAAATGCTGGTGTAGATTGTCCCTTTAAAGAGTGCAAGTGTACAGTTTTAGGTGTCAAAAGGCCAGGCTTTCCCAATAAGTGGAAATTTACATCATTATTAGTAATAAAGTCATCTGTATTATATATTCACAGAGAGATGACCAATCCCTTTATACTGTATACCTATTAGGGCAAAAAGACCCACAATAATGTTGAACTGTAATCTTGGTCATAACAAATACTTATTTTGCCTGTATTCAGCTATTAACATTTCTCTAAAAAAGGAAAAAAGTAACAGTATTAGTATTCCTTATAAGTGTGCCACCTTTTAGCCAAACCTTAATTAGGGAACAATCAAGTTAAATCTTGCAAAGCAGACTTTCATAGGCTTCCATGGGCAAATAAACATTGTATATTATCAGCAAAGTACAATCACTTAGAATTGTATTTGATAACAACACAGCAAGAAACCCCAGACTTATTCAGGTATAACCATATAGAAGTGAAAGTGGCTTACAAATATTAGACTGGCTAGAGTATTTAAAGATAGGTAGCAGAAAAATATTCCTTTACAAATAGGCCTCTTATTTTTTATAAGGCAATTAGCTTTTTCAAACAATACTGCCTGTAACGAGGAAAAAGAACAACAACAAAAAAGTTATTACAGACTTTCCCGTCTGCCGACAGATATTGTATTGCAGTTACTAAATCTTGAGAAACCACAGTGTGCCAGCATTCCAATGCTGGGAAATGCACTTAATCCAGGTCCCAATTTGCGTTTAACAAGTCAGGCTTCTCTCTGAGTAGTTAATACTATAGGCCGTACAGATTTTAGTCAGATTTGTTTCACACATCCAGCACACTCAAATACCAAGAATATGTGTTTCTTATATACACGCAACTGTTTGGTCTATGCAGCTTTCTTCACCTGCTACATGTGGGATACACGTTTTAGGCCTAGGACATGACCTTTATGCATTTACCAGGATGAGAGTTAACAATAAATACAAGACAGCTACTTGGGCACCTTGATATTATGACACTCTCTATAACAGTAGTAGATCAGAGAAAATATATTCCACAGTACCTTTTTACCATGCAGGGACGCTGGAGCCGTGACTCATCCCAAAAACTTCATTTAAGGCACACTTCAGTTAAGCATACCTAGCCGTTTAGCATTAGCTACAGCACTTTTCCTCCACAACTGATGTTGCTCATTAACTCAGTTGTAGCAATTATTTTGCATAGGATTAAATAGACCGTCTTCTAAATTCTGACCACTGCAACTTGTTTTCAGTGTGGTGGTAGTGCCATCCAGTGGAGACCTATTCCGCCACAGCAAAAGATCAATCCAGGCCACAGGTCAAAGAGTATACACTGCAAATGCCAATAGAGAAGGATCTGGTCTGGCCATTCATGCCGTTACCTGAAGCACCATTGTAGACCTCCAGGATCAGTCACCGGCGACCAGTCACATAGTCACTACCTTCCGGCCAGGATCAAGGGCCCTGGTGCATCCGATTCGAGGCCCGGAAAAATGAGCAGGATGGATTAGCTTGCCAAGTCTCTCTAACTTGTAGAGCAACTTATTTTAGGGGAGACCAAGGAATTTCTTGGATAAATGGAGGTATCTGTTTGCTCTCTCGCTCACAGAGAACCGCTACAAACAACAAGCTTGTAGCACCTCCCCATCCGGTCACCACAGCTCTAGAGGCATGGTGGTTTATTTATGAAACAGCGCATGCTGCTTATTCTGCACGAGCCTTCTGGCTTACCGGAAATGTAAGTTAAGAAGCAGCAGTCTTACAACCGCTGCTCCTTAACTTGTCTGTCAGATATGATCGGGATGATTGACAACCCGGATTGGCCACGAATGTTCAGGGGGTGGCATTGCACAAGCATTTTACTAGAAATGCTTGTGCAATGTATGCTGTCAGCATTTAGCAATGTCAGCAGTTAATAAATCTATCCCATGGTCTGGGTTTTCAACCTACACTAATGCTAAGCATGCAGTATTTATAAAGGCTCTATTGCTCCTGGAAAATACCTCATTCCTGATTTTGGGCTAGAGTATGAGTGGCGCTTCAACTGTAGCGCGCAAGTGATATGTGGTATTTCTCAGCTCTTTGCACAATGGAAATAGCATGCGTATTAAGAGTTGAAAGTAAACCCTTTGTATTGAGCGCAATTGAATTTAACGTGCTGCTCTGGTAAACTGTTACACAAGACGAAAACGTTCACATCAAAAACACATTTAATAGTACAGTTACACTCATATTAACACTATCTGATAAAAATTAATTTTTAAAAATTGCATTAATGAGTTATCTCGAAGATAACATAGAGATACTTATATACACATTTAAAAATATGTATATGTGTATATATATATATATATATATATATATATAGTATCTCACAAAAGTGAGTAGTACACCCCTCACAAAGTGTGAGTGTGCATCCTGTATAACAGTGTAAATTTGCTGCCCCCTCAAAATAACTCAACACACAGCCATTAATGTCTAAACCATTGGCAACAAAAGTGAGTACACCCCTAAGTGGAAATGTCCAAATTGGGTACCAATTAGCCATTTTCCCTCCTTAGTGTCATGTGACTCGTTAGTGTTACAAGGTCTCAGGTGTGAATAGAGAGCAGGTGTGTTTAAATTTGGTGTGACTGCTCCTCACACTCTCTCATACTGGTCACTGGTAATGTTCAACATGGCAACCTTCATGGCAAGAGAACTCTCTGAGGATCTGAAAAAAAGGAGATTGTTGCTCTACATAAAGATAGCTTAGGCTATAAAAGAGATTGCCGAGACCTGAATCTGAGGCTGCAGCACGGTGGGGCAAGACCATACAGTGGTTTCACAGGACAGGTTTCATTCAGAACAGGCCTCACCAAAGATGTTGAGTGCACGTGCTCAACGTCATAATCCAGAGGTTGTCTTTGGGAAATATACGTATGAGTGCTGCCAGCATTGCTGCAGAGGTTGAAGGGGTGGGGGGGTCAGCCTGTCGGTGCTCAGACCATACCCCGCACACTAGACCGCCAACCGCCATCAATTGGGTCTGTCATGGCTGCCGTCTAAGAAGTGAAGCCCTCTTCTAAAGATGATGCACAAGAAAACCCCAACAAACAGTTTGCTGATGACAGAGCAGACTAAGGACATGAGATTACTTTAACCATGTCCTGTGGTCTGATGAGACCAAGATAAACTTATTGGTTCAGCGTGTGTGCGTCAACTATGTGAGAGAGTACAAAGACAAGTGTTTCTTGCCTACAGTAAAGCATGGTGTGGGAGTGTCATTGTCTGGGCCTGCAGTGATTTTTCTGCCGGCACTTGTGGTGCTACAGTTCATTTAGGGAACCATGAATGCCAACATGTACTGTGACATACTGAACTCAGAGCATGATCACCCCCCCCACCCTTCAGAGAATGGGCCCCAGGGCAGGTATTTTCAACATGATAATGACCCCAAACACACCTCCAAGATGACCACTGCCTTGCTAAAGAAGCTGAGGGTAAAGGTGATGGCCTGGGCCAAGCAGTGTCTCCAGGCTAAACCCTATTGAGCATCTGTGGGGCATCCTTCTTACGGAAGGTGGGGGAGTGCATGGTCTTCTAACATCCACCAGCTCCGTGATGTCATCATGGAGGAGTGGAAGAGGACCTTATTGGCAAACCTGTGGAAGCTCTGGTGAACTCCATTGCCCAAGGAGGGGTTAAGGCAGTGCTGAAAATAATGGTGGTAACACAAAATACTTGACACTTTGGGCCCAATTTGGACATTTCCACTTAGGGGTGTACTCACTTTTGTTGCCAACTGTTTAGTCTGTGTGGTTGAGTTATTTTGGAGGGCAGGCAAATTTAACACTGTTATACAGGCTGTACACTCACTACTTTACATTGTAGCAAAGTGTAAATTTCTACAGTGTTGTCACATGAAAAGGATATAATAAAATATTTACAAAAATGATAGGGGTGTACTCACCTTTTGTGAGATACTGGCATATATATATATATATATATATATATATATATATATATATTCTTCCGTGTGAAGAACATTAGAATTAAAATGAATAAAAGTGATTGGGTTAGAGCGCAAGTATGGGTGCTTTTTTTGCAGTTTCTGCGCTCAATTGAAGTCTATGGGGTCAATTTATCAAGCTCAGCGGCGACTTCGCCGAAACAGAAGTTATGAAGCAGCGGTCTAATTCAACACCTATTATTTAAATTATATTTCCTTGTACATAACGCTTTATCATTTCTTACTCATTAAAAAAATTATTAAAACCTGGGGGGGGGGGGGTGGAGCCTAACCACTGTACTGAATGGACGCTTGAGAGCAGAACTCTGGGTCTATTTTGGCTTAAAAAGCTAAAATTCAGCAGATTTTCTTCCATATAACCCCTTTATTTTTTGAGGGAACCTTATTGACACCCTACATGGCCCTTTCTTTGGACCCAGCGACAATACCACATTTCCAGACGCAGTTGGGGTGCATATAGGTGTAACATCTATACAGCCGCCATCCCCCAACGCTCATTTCCACTCCAGAAGGTCGGGTGCCACTCTGGAGTTGCAGAGATCTCCATAAAATAGTCTTAGAGCCAGGACAAGTGGAGGATGCTGAATTGGCACCATAGACCAGATATCATGGGGCTCCCTAACATAAAGTAGCCGCTACTTACTTACTGGGATGCATACTAGTGCATACTGCATACTACATAGGAGGGGCGCCGGAGAAGTGCGGAGTGGCATTAACGCCGCCATATTTGTTATGTAGCCTACAAAGAAGACCCAGAGGTATCAGACTCCAGTCCTCACCATTCACTCACTACCGAAGAGAATGGGGGATATAGATCTCCACCAATCCAGCTCCGGGAACTACCCAACTTGCTTCCTTGCACCTGCAGCCATTTACACTGCCGGGACCCTCCAGGGCAGCAGCAGATATAGGAGCTTCCGGAACAACACGGAGCCGGATATCGGCACTATTGAAAAAACTCTCCACATCACATGGAAGTGCCCGGTGGCTCAGAACATTTTCTTTTATAACTATACTCCGGTTTGTGCCTTAATTTATGTACAATTTGAATGGCAATCAGTTATTCTTTAAAGAGTTAATTTGGCACTGCAGAGCATAATATGCACAGCATTGACATTCTACTTAGTTTTGTGCTACATATATTAGATATTGTATTACAACAAACTGCATTTTTGTAAATAATGACAAGATACAGATATCCATATTGGTCATTGGCCATAATGTGTAAACCCTGCCATTTTAGCGATCTAGAGGGTTAGGTATAAAGTGCCATGCTTGATATTTTAGTGTCACTTCTGCATTTATATATCACGAGGGGGTTTGATGTGAACAAAAGAAATAGTGGCACAGATGTTGTTGCAGACGCTTTATTACCATGTTTAATATTTAGAGACTAACCTCATTTTACTGTCGCTGCCTGTATCTTAAAGATGCTAATGCAGGGTGAGGTGCCCAGCTATTACACATTACAGTAGCTATAATCTCCATAGTGCATTACGTCCATTTTAGTCATTTATACTTACAGTGGGGGAAAAAAGTATTTAGTCAGCCACCAATTGTGCAAGTTCTCCCACTTAAGAAGATGAGAGAGGCCTGTAATTTTCATCATAGGTATACCTCAACTATGAGAGACAAAATGTGGAAATAAATCCAGACAATCACAGTGTGTGACAACCTTGGAAAGAATTTATTTGCAAATTATGGTGGAAAATAAGTATTTGGTCACCTTCAAACAAGCAATATTTCTGGCTCTCACAGACCTGAATCTTTTTCTTTAAGAGGCTCCTTGTCCTCCACTCATTACCTGTATTAATGGCACCTGTTTGAACTTGTTATCAGTATAAAAGACACCTGTACACAGCCTCAAACAGTCACACTCCAAACTCCACTATGGTGAAGACCAAAGAGCTGTCCGAACGGACACCAGAAACAACATTGTAGACCTGCACCAGGCTGGGATGTCTGAATCTGCAATAGGCAAGCAGCTTGGTGTGAAGAAATCAACTGTGGGAGCAATAATTAGAAAAAGGAAGACATGCAAGACCACTGATAATCTCCCTCGATCTGGGGCTCCACGCAAGATCTCACCCCCTGGGGTCAAAATGTTCACAAGAACGGTGAGCAAACATCCCAAAACCACATGGGGGCCTAGTGAATGACCTGCAGAGAGCTGGAGCAATGTAACAATGGCTACCATCAGTAACACACTACGCTGCCAGGGACTCAGATCCTGCAGTGCCAGACGTGTCCCCCAGCTTAAGCCAGTACATGTCCGGGCCCATCTGAAGTATGCTAGAGAGCATTTGGATGATCCAGAAGTGGATTGGGAGAATACCATATGGTCAGATGAAACCAAAGTAGAACTGTTTGGGTAGAAACACAACTTGTCGTGTTTGGAGGAGAGAGAACACCATACCTACTGTGAAGCATGGGGGTGGCAACATCATGCTTTGGGGCTGTTTCTCTGCAAAGGGAAAAGGATGACTGATCCGTGTACATGAAAGAATGAATGGGGCCATGTATCGTGAGATTTTGAGTGCAAACCTCCATCCATCAGAAAGGGCATTGAAGATGAAATGTGGCTGGTCTTTCAGCATGACAATGATCCCAAATACACCACCCGGGCAACGAAGGAGTGGCTTCGTAAGAAGCATTTCAAGGTCCTGGAGTGGCCTAGCCAGTCTCCAGATCTCAACCCCATAGAAAACCTTTGGAGGGAGTTTAAAGTCCGTGTTGCCCAGCGACAGCCCCAAAACATCACTGCTCTAGAGGAGATCTGCATGCAGGAATGGGCCAACATACCAGCAACAGTGTGTGACAACCTTGTAAAGACTTACAGAAAACGTTTGACCTCTGTCATTGCCAACAATGGATATATAACAAAGTATTGAGAAGAACTTTTGATATTGACCAAATACTTATGTTTCCACCATCATTTGCAAATAAATTCTTTCCAAATCAGAGCAATGTGATTGTCTGGATTTGTTTCCACATTTTGTCTCTCATAGTTGAGGTATACCTATGATGAAAATTACAGGCCTCTCTCATCTTCTTAAGTGGGAGAACTTGCACAATTGATGGCTGACTAAATACTTTTTTTCCCCACTGTACCTATGTTCTAAGTGTACTATAACATATGGTTCTTTAATGTTGTTTCTCTACACTACCTGTTTGTTTTCTCATAGAGAAGCTCTGGCGTGACCCAGATGAATAGGCAACCTTAAAATTACATGACAATTGGGCCTGGTACTGTGTATCCTAGGTCCAGTGTTTGCTATGTTCTGTTGTCCTAGGTACTGTTTGTGCTAGGTACAGTACGTGCTAGTTCTATCTGCGCTGGCACTGTTTGAGCTATGTACTATCCGTACCTGGTACGGTTTATGTTGGCTATTGTTTGCACTAGGAACTGTGTGTGCTGGGTACTGTTTGTGCTAGGTACTACTCATGCTAGATACTATCTGGGCTAGGTACAGTGAGTGTTAGGTATTGTGTGTGCTAGGTGACATGTGTGTGCTGGGTGCTATTTATGGTAGGTGATGTTTGTGCTAGGTACAGTTTGCGCTAGGTGCAGTTTTGGGCTAGGTGCAGTTTGTCCTAGGTTCTATTTGAGGTACTGTCTGTGTTGGGTACTGTCTGTGTTGGGTAGTGTCTGTGTTGGGTTGTGTCTGTGTTGGGTAGTGTCTGTGATGGGTACTGTCTGTGCTGGGTACTGTCTGTGCTGGGTACTGTTTGGGCGCTAGGTACTATTTGTGCTAGGAACTGTATGTACTAGGTGGTAGGTACTGTTTGTGCCAAGTACTGCGTATGCTAGGTGCTGAGTGTGCTAGGTGCTGTTTGTCCTAGGTGCTGTTTGTGCTAGGTGCTGTTTGTGCTAAGTACTGTTTGTGCTAGGTACTGTTTGTGCTAGGTACTGCGTATTCTAGGTGCTGAGAGTGCTAGGTGCTGAGTGTGCTAGGTGTTGTTTGTCCTAGGTGCGGTTTGTGCTAGGTGCTGTTTGTGCTAAGTACTGTTTTTGCTAGGTTCTGTTTGTGCTAGGTACTGTTTGTGCTAGGTACTGTTTGTGCTAGGTACTGTTTGTGCTAGGTACTAGCGTATGCTAGGTGCTGAGTGTGCTAGGTGCTGAGTGTGCCAGGTGCTGTTTGTCCTAGGTGCTGTTTGTGCTAGGTGCTGTTTTTGCTAGCTACTGTTTTTGCTAGGTACTGTTTGTGCTAGGTTCTGTTTGTGCTAGGTACTGTTTGTGCTAGGTACTGCGTATGCTAGGTGCTGAGTGTGCTAGGTGCTGTTTTTCCTAGGTGCTGTTTGTGCTAGGTGCTGTTTGTGCTAAGCACTGTTTGTGCTAAGCACTGTTTTTGCTGTTTGTGCTAAGTACTGTTTTTGCTAGGTACTGTTTGTGCTAGGTACTGTTTGTGCTAGGTACTGTTTGTGCTAGGTACTGTTTCTGCTAGGTGCTGAGTGTGCTAGGTGTTGGGTATGCTAGGTGCTGTTTGTGCTGTGTACTGTCTGTGCTGGGTACTGTCTGTGCTGGGTACTGTCTGAGCTGGGTAATGTTTGTGCTAGGTACTGTATGTACTAGGTGGTAGGTACTGTTTTTGCTAGGTACTGCGTATGCTATGCGCTGTTTTGTGCTAGGGCGCTGTTTGTGCTAGGTACTGCGTATGCTATGCGCTATTTGTGCTAGGCTCTGTTTGTGCTAGGCGCTGTTTGTGCTAAGTACTGTTTGTGCTAAGTACTGTTTGTGCTAGGTTCTGTTTGTGCTATGTGCTGTTTGTGCTAGGTGCTGCTCGTGCTAGGTGCTGTGTGTGCTAGGTGCTGTTTGTGCTAGGTACTGTATGTACTAGGTGGTAGGTATTGTCTGTGTTAGGTACTGTTTGTGCTAGGTACTGTTTGTGCTAGGTACTATTTGTGCTAGGTGCTGGGTGTGCTAGGTGTTGGGTGTGCTAGGTGCTGTTTTTTGCTGGGTACTGTCTGTTCTGGGTACTGTCTGTGCTGGGTACTGTCTGAGCTATGTACTGTTTTTGCTAGGTACTGTATGTACTAGGTGGTAGGTACTGTTTGTGCTAGGTACTGTGTATGCTAGGTGCTGTGTGTGCTAGGCGCTGTTTGTGCTAAGCGCTGTTTGTGCTAGGCGCTTTTTGTGCTAAGTACTGTTTGTGCTAGGTACTGTTTGTGCTAGGTGCTGTTTGTGCTAGGTGCTGCTCGTGCTAGGTGCTGTGTGTGCTAGGTGCTATTTGTGCTAGGTACTGTATGTATTAGGTGGTAGGTACTGTTTGTGCTAGGTACTGTTTGTGCTAGGTGCTGTATGTACTAGGTGGTAGGTACTGTCTGTGTTAGGTACTGTTTGTGCTAGGTACTGTTTGTGCTAGGTGCTGGGTGTGCTAGGTGTTGGGTGTGCTAGGTGCTGTTTTTTGCTGAGTACTGTCTGTGCTGGGTACTGTCTGAGCTATGTACTGTTTGTGCTAGGTACTGTATATACTAGGTGGTAGGTACTGTTTGTGCTAGGTACTGCGTATGCTAGGTGCTGTGTGTGCTAGGCACTGTTTGTGCTAAGCCCTGTTTGTGCTAGGCACAGTTTGTGCTAAGTACTGTTTGTGCTAGGTACTGTTTGTGCTAGGTGCTGTTTGTGCTAACTGCTGCTCGTGCTAGGTGCTGTGTGTGCTAGGTGCTGTTTGTGCCAGGCGCTTTTTGTGCTAAGTACTGTTTGTGCTAGGTACTGTTTGTGCTAGGTGCTGTTTGTGCTAACTGCTGCTCGTGCTAGGTGCTGTGTGTGCTAGGTGCTGTTTGTGCTAGGTACTGTATGTACTAGTTGGTAGGTACTATTTGTGCTAGGTACTGTATGTACTAGGTGGTAGGTACTGTCTGTGCGGTACTGTTTGTGCTAGGTACTGTATGTACTAGGTGGTAGGTACTGTTTGTGCTAGGTACTGCGTATGCTAGGTGCTGTGTGTGCTAGGTACTGTTTGTGCTAGGCGCTGTTTGTGCTAGGCGCTGTTTGTGCTAGGCTCTGTTTGTGCTAAGTACTGTTTGTGCTAAGTACTGTTTGTGCTAAGCACTGTTTGTGCTAAGTACTGTTTGTGCTAAGCACTGTTTGTGCTAGGTACTGTTTGTGCTAGGTACTGTTTGTGCTAGGTACTGTTTGTGCTAGGTGCTGTTTGTGCTAGGTGCTGTGTGTGCTAGGTACTGTGTGTGCTAGGCAATGTGTGTGCTAGGTGCTGTTTGTGCTAGGTACTGTTTGTGCTAGGTACTGTTGTTGCTAAGTATTGTTGGTGCTAGGTACTGTTGGTGCTAGGTACTGTTTGTGCTAGGTACTGTTTGTGCTAGGTACTGTTTGTGCTAGGTACAGTTTGTGCTAGGTACTGTTTGTGCTAGGTACTGTATGTGCTAGGTAATGTATGTGCTAGGTGCTGCTTGTGCTAGGTGCTATTTGTGCTAGGTGCTGTTTGTGCTAGGTACTGTGAGCGCTAGGCAATGTGTGTGCTAGGTGCTATTTGTGCTAGGTGCTGTGTGTGCTAGGTACTGTCTACGCTAGGTAGTGTTTGTGTCGGGTATTGTTTGTGTCGGGTACTGTTTGTGCTAGGTATGATGTGTGTTAAGTAATGTTTACTAGATGCAGCCTTGAGCTCTTTTAGTGACCCTCTAATCCATGCATCCTCCTTCCTCATGTTGCTAACTATTGCTTTTTCAGATTATTTTAATAGTATGTTAGATATCGATATAATACTATGTGTCGCTGGAATATACTCTCCTCCTGAAGTACAAAAGCTTTTTGTTCTGAGAGCCTCTATTTGTCTACCTCACATATTCCTTATACTGACTCTTGAGTACTAAACTTAATTTCTATGCACTAGCTCCCCCCCTCCCCCACATTCTGAGCCCACATCAGGGTTCCATCTAGGTGAACAATTTTCACCACCAACTCCCTAATTTTACCCATTCCCCTCTTTTGGTCCCCTTTCCCAAAAATATTGTATTACAGAAGTGTGAGTTTCCAATGGTCAGATCTATATTGGTTTCTTTAAAATAGAAAAACGCAAGTCAATCTGATGTTTTCCTTTTATATGATTGACTGAACTTTTATATCCTAGTCTGCCCTTGGGGATATAGGTACCTTGTTTATTGTTTTTATATGTTCTTTATCAATGTCTTGACTATAACTTTAACCGGTCCTGCGTGTCCCCAATTGTTACCTATACTTTTGAAACTGAATACAAATTTATATTTAAAAAAAAAATAAAAAATATTAAAACCTGAATCATAGAGAGTCCTACAAAATGAATAGTAAGGAAGAGTGAAAGTGAAAAAAAGAGACAAAGGGGTCAATTTCTCAAGCTCTGTACGGTCTAAAGACCGCTGCTCCATAACCTGTCCACTTGCTCTGAGGCGGCGGACAGAAATCAACCCGATCGAATATGATCGGGTTGATTGACACCCCGTGCTAGCGGCCGATTGGCTGCGGATCTGCAGGGAGCGGCATTGCAACAGCATTTCACAAGAACTGCTGGTGCAATGATAAATGTCATTTACCGATGTGCGGCGGACATGATACTCTATATCGTATCATGTCCGTCCGCACATTAATAAATTGACCCCTTAGGGCGAATATATTAAGGCGATATTTGAAGAACAATATTTTGCACGAGTCAGGTTTTTGCTTGCGCACAAATTTCTACATTCAACTTGTAATACGAGCGCAAACCAAAACAAGCAAAAAGCCTCCATCAAGTGATGTTAACATAAAAGCAGGATCACTTAATAGTGCCCCACTCATAATCTAGCCCCTTATTTTGGTATTCAAAGCTAACAAGGTTGGCTTTTTATTAAATTCCATTAACATTTTGCAAGTTTTCTTCTGTGCATGTCTTAGCAAGTATCCCTTTTCGGGTTTTTTTTATATATTGAAAGCATTTTTTATTGCCGGTATCTTTCCCAGTGGATATCTATGTGCCAAAAGATGAACAGTTACAAGATACATGCTGCTCCATTGATTATAGTAGTGAGTTAATCATAACTTGCAGGTGTGTTGGGTGGGCCAGGTACAAATATTTTTCAAATGCACAATTTTAAATTTGCTGCAAGTTTTTTGCTGCAAGATTTTAGTTTCACACACAGGTTTTATTGAGCCTAGGGGGGAGATTTATTAAGCAGCCGGTGCTGCTTGCTCCGCCCAAAGTTTCCGGTTTGCCGGAAACGTAAGTTAAGAAGCAGCGGTCGTAAGACACGTATTAGGAGGCGGACTGCAATCATCCCAATCAGATACGATCGGGATGATTGACACCCCCTGCTAGCGGCTGCCCGCCATTTGATCATTCGGCCCCAAGGTCAATAATTGCAAGACATCTGGCAACACTTCATCTGCATATGTAAATAAAGTCACACTGAACCCAAATTTGTATTTTGTTATTCAGATAGAGCATGCAATTTTAAGCAACTTTCTAATTTACTCCTATGATCATTTTTTCTTCCATCACTTGCTATCTTTATTTGAAAAATAAGGCATCTAAGCTTTTTTTGTTCAGAACTCCGGACAGCACTTTTTTTATTGGTGGATGAATTTATCCACCAATCAGCAAGAATAACCCAGGTTATTCACCAAAAATGGGCTGGCATCTAATCTTACATTTTTGCATTTCAAATAAAGATACCAAGAGAATGAAGAAAATTTGATAATACGAGTAAATTAGAAAGTTGCTTAAAATGGCATGCTCCATCTGAATCACGAAAGAAAAAAAATGGGTTTAATGTCCCTTTAACCTTAGCCTACATTAATAAGTCGAAGAAGCTCGACCAAAGCCCCATATGTAAATTTATAATCACTGTGTAAAAAGAGACTGATTCTCACCTCTCCCCAGCCCACATTAAAGGGACATGAAACACACATTTTATGAAATCACATGTCATTTTAAACAACTTTCCAATTTACTTCTATTATCTAATTTGCTTCATTCTCTTGATATGCTTTGTTGAAATTCATATCTAAATAGGCTCAGTAGCTGCTAATTGGTGGTTGCACATAGATGCCTCATGTGATTGGCTCACCCATGTGCATTGCTATTTCTTCAACAAAGGATATCTATAGGATTAAGCATATTAGACAGAAGTAGATTGGAATGTTGTTTAAAAATGTATTCTCTAAATCATGAAAAAAACATTTTGGGTTTTATGTCCCTTTAATAATTACAAGCAACATACACACAGTTCATTTTGCAAAAAGACACAATGATTCTTAGCTCTCTACCCCGCTAATGAACTTGGTTCAATGTATCCCAAAGGAAAAATCAGTAAATGTTTTGGCAGTGGAAACACTTTAGCAAGGGCCAAGCATAACACTAATTTAGTGCTCGTAGCACGTACAGTTCATGCTTACTGTCTGCACACAGAACTAGCACTGACTTATGTACTGGAAATATACTAATACAGGCAAAAAATCTCTACTGCAAATTGCAAGCTCTTAGGTGCAGAGCCATCTGCCATATATCAGTTTTTAAAATGATGCTTAAGTGTAATGTATTGTATGTTCCCAATACTCATACCCTCAGTGCTATGAATACAGTGCTGCTTTACAAATTACTTATATTTACATGTGTATTTTGATTTTGAAACAAACAGAAAGAGCCTATTTGTACAGTAATGGTTTGTGGAATGGAAGCTCAATGGATGATAAGCAAAGCTGCCACAGCTCTATTGGTGGACAGCGACACAAAAAGATAAAATAAAATGTGGGGTTTTTGTTTTGTTTTTTTTTTAATCAGGAATGAATCACCTGTTTTATAAAATTAAAAAACTCAAATACGTGATAAAATACTCTTGTTTACATGAAATTTAGAGAATGGTGGATTTAATGTACCTTTAAACCTTTATAGTAAATACATATAAATAAAATAAGAAGAAAATGGCTGTAATGTGGTTATGGAGTAGATTTATTAAATGCCCGCCCAATATCGCTAACTGTGATGATTTCAGTCCGCCACCTAAACTTCAGTTTCCAGCGAACCGGACGGAGACAGCAGCATCCTCTGTTTATTAAATCTAGCCCTGTGGGGCCGAATTATCAAGCTCTGAATGGAGCTTGATGCCCCTGTTTCCGTGCGAGCCTTCAGGCTCACCAGAAACAGTAGTTATGAAGCAGTGGTCTAAAGACCGCTGCTCCATAACTTGTCCGACTGCTCTGAGGCCACGGACATTAATCCGCCCAATCCTAAACAATCGGGCTGATTGACAGCCCCTGCTAGCGGCTGCCCGCCATTTGATCATTCGGCCCCAAGGTCAATAATTGCAAGACATCTGGCAACACTTCATCTGCATATGTAAATAAAGTCACACTGAACCCAAATTTGTATTTTGTTATTCAGATAGAGCATGCAATTTTAAGCAACTTTCTAATTTACTCCTATGATCATTTTTTCTTCCATCACTTGCTATCTTTATTTGAAAAATAAGGCATCTAAGCTTTTTTTGTTCAGAACTCCGGACAGCACTTTTTTTATTGGTGGATGAATTTATCCACCAATCAGCAAGAATAACCCAGGTTATTCACCAAAAATGGGCTGGCATCTAAACTTACATTTTTGCATTTCAAATAAAGATACCAAGAGAATGAAGAAAATTTGATAATACGAGTAAATTAGAAAGTTGCTTAAAATGGCATGCTCCATCTGAATCACGAAAGAGAAAAAATGGGTTTAATGTCCCTTTAACCTTAGCCTACATTAATAAGTCGAAGAAGCTCGACCAAAGCCCATATGTAAATTTATAATCACTGTGTAAAAAGAGGCTGATTCTCACCTCTCCCCAGCCCACATTAAAGGGACATGAAACACACATTTTATGAAATCACATGTCATTTTAAACAACTTTCCAATTTACTTCTATTATCTAATTTGCTTCATTCTCTTGATATGCTTTGTTGAAATTCATATCTAAATAGGCTCAGTAGCTGCTAATTGGTGGTTGCACATAGATGCCTCATGTGATTGGCTCACCCATGTGCATTGCTATTTCTTCAACAAAGGATATCTATAGGATTAAGCATATTAGACAGAAGTAGATTGGAATGTTGTTTAAAAATGTATTCTCTAAATCATGAAAAAAACATTTTGGGTTTTATGTCCCTTTAATAATTACAAGCAACATACACACAGTTCATTTTGCAAAAAGACACAATGATTCTTAGCTCTCTACCCCGCTAATGAGCTTGGTTCAATGTATCCCAAAGGAAAAATCAGTAAATGTTTTGGCAGTGGAAACACTTTAGCAAGGGCCAAGCATAACACTAATTTAGTGCTCGTAGCACGTACAGTTCACGCTTACTGTCTGCACACAGAACTAGCACTGACTTATGTACTGGAAATATACTAATACAGGCAAAACATCTCTACTGCAAATTGCAAGCTCTTAGGTGCAGAGCCATCTGCCATATATCAGTTTTTAAAATGATGCTTAAGTGTAATGTATTGTATGTTCCCAATACCCTCAGTGCTATGAATACAGTGCTGCTTTACAAATTACTTATATTTACATGTGTATTTTGATTTTGAAACAAACAGAAAGAGCCTATTTGTACAGTAATGGTTTGTGGAATGGAAGCTCAATGGATGATAAGCAAAGCTGCCACAGCTCTATTGGTGGACAGCGACACAAAAAGATAAAATAAAATGTGGGGTTTTTGTTTTGTTTTTTTTTAATCAGGAATGAATCACCTGTTTTATAAAATTAAAAAACTCAAATACGTGATAAAATACTCTTGTTTACATGAAATTTAGAGAATGGTGGATTTAATGTACCTTTAAATACATATAAATAAAATAAGAAGAAAATGGCTGTAATGTGGTTATGGAGTAGATTTATTAAATGCCCGCCCAACATCGCTAACTGTGATGATTTCAGTCCGCCACCTAAACTTCAGTTTCCGGCGAGCCGGACGGAGACAGCAGCATCCTCTGTTTATTAAATCTAGCCCTGTGGGGCCGAATTATCAAGCTCTGAATGGAGCTTGATGCCCCTGTTTCCGTGCGAGCCTTCAGGCTCACCAGAAACAGTAGTTATGAAGCAGTGGTCTAAAGACCGCTGCTCCATAATTTGTCCGCCTGCTCTGAGGCCACGGACATTAATCCGCCCAATCCTTAACAATCGGGCTGATTGCTAGTGGCCGATTGGCCGCGAATGTACAGGGGCGGCATTGCGCAAGCAGTTCACAAGAAATGCTTGTGTAATGATAAATGCTGACAGCGCATGCTGTCAGCATTTATCGATGTGCAGCGGACATGATACGCTATATCGGATCATGTCCGCTCGCACCTTAATAAATAGGCTCCTATGTATCTAGTATTTGTAAGTCTTTTCATTAGGAATGATTTAAACTCCATGATAAATGCCTGCTCTATAAAATGTTTATAAGTTTTTGTACTGGTGACGCCTGCTTACAGCGATAGTCACCAAACTAAGAAAAATAATAACAAGGGGTTAAATAGAAGGCACAATAATAAAGATCAATAAAAAAAAATCCCAGAGCAGTCACAGAATATCACCGATATTAAAAAAAAACTGAACCATAGAAAAAAGTAACTAGAAAAAATAGAATTGAGAAGACAATAAACAGCACAGAGCACTTGTACATTTTTGGTTCACTGACCTCATGAACTCTGGCAATACCTAGACTGTGATCTTTTACAGTACTTGGTGATAAAGAAATACAAAGGGAAGACAGTGAAAAATACAGTAGGCAGCAAAAATAACTGAAAAAAAGAAAATGTAAATAAAAGTATATAGAACTAATATAAGGAAATCAACGTGTAAAGAGCTTGTTTAAAGCAGCCGGAAATAGGTCTCCTTGGAAATATCACCTCATTGGAAACAGATGTGATGTCACAGTGGCTGTGATGTAGTCTCACCAATGTCAAATGTACACAGATGTCATCACAAGGGAGCAAACTCCAATGTACTGTTTATTTACAGTCCCCTAAAAAATGGCCATTTCAGCATTAAAACAGCAACGCAGCCGTTACGAGTCTTGTCGGTATATCTGTACCACAAGCCTTTTAGCCTGTAACGCAACGTCAGTCCAGCACTCAAAAAAAAGACGTTTTTGTGTGGGATTGCTATAGCACTGCCATTACAAGTTTTGCGGTGAGGCTAAAAAGCTTGCGTTACATCCTATACCGACATGATCCGTTACGCAATCTGAGAGCAGTAGTTATGAGTTTTACTCAACAAAACTATTACACAAAACTCATAACTAAAGTGTTACAAAGTACACTAACACACATAATCTACCTATTAACCCCTAAACCGAGGCCCTCCCGCATCGCAAACACTATAATAAACTTATTAACCCCAAATCTGCCGCTCCCGACATCGCCGCCACTAATAACATTTATTAACCCCTATTCCGCCACTCCCTAAAATCGTCGCTACTATAGTAAAGTTATTAACCCCTATTCCTGCACACCCCAACATCTCCCACACTATAATAAAGATATTAAACCCTATTCCGCCATTCCCCAACATCGCCGCCACTAAATAAAGTTATTAACCCCTAAACCTCTTGCCTCCCACATCACTACCACTAAATAAACCTATTAACCCCTAAACCAACAGCTCCCCCACATCGCCAAAAACTACATTAAATTATTAACCCCTAAACCTAACAACCCCCTAACTTTAAATTAAGATTACAAGACCCCTATCTTAAAATAAATAAAAACTTACCAGGGAAATTAAAAAAACTAAATTTAAACTATAAAATAAACTAACATTACTATTATACTAAAATTAAAATAACTACAAATTAAAATAATTAAATTACACATTAAAAAAGCCTAACCCTACTAAAAAAAAATGTAATCTACAATTACAAAAATTAACTAACACTAAATTATGAAAAATAACAAACGAAATTATCCAAAATAAAAACAATTACACATAATCTAATATCCCTATCAAAATAAAAAAGCCCCCCAAAATAAAAAAAACCCTAGCCTACAATAAACTACCAATAGCCTTTAAAAGGGCCTTTTGTAGAACATTGCCCTAAAGAAATCAGCTCTTTTCCCTGTAAAAAAATACAAAGACCCCCCCAACAGTAAAACCCACCACCCACCCAACCCCCCAAAATAAAAAACCTAACTGTAAAAAAAACCTAAGCTACCCATTGCCTTGAAAAGGGCATTTGTATGGGCATTGCCCTTAAAAAAGGCATTCAGCTCTTCTATCTTCATCCCGGCAGCGCAGAGCGGCTCCATCCTGAAGACATCCGGCGCGGAGCATCCTCTTCATATGGTCGCCCGCTGTATACTGAATCTTCAAAGCAAGGGAGCCTTTTCAAAATTGGCTATTCAAATCAACCAATAGAATTTCAGTAGCGCTCATCCTATTGGCTGATTTGAACAGCCAATAGGATTTCAGTAGCTCTCATCCTTTTGGCTGATTTGAATTTCCAAAATCAAATCAGCCAATAGGAATGCAAGGGACACCATTTTGAAAAGGCTCCCTTGCATTGAAGATTCAGTATACGGCGACGACCATATGAGGAGGATGCTCCGCACCGGATGTCTTCAGGATGGAGTCGCTCCATGCCGCCAGGGGGAAGATAGAAGATGCCGCCTGGGTGAAGATAGAAGACGCTGCCGAGATGGATTAAGACCTTGCCGTCTGGATGAAGGCTTCGCTGCCTGGATGAGGATGGATGTCCGGACTTCAAAAACTGTAAGTTGATTGTCGGGGGGGTTAGTGTTAGGTTTTTTTAAACATTTTTTGGGTGGGGTTTTTCTTTAGATTAGGGCTTTGGGCATTCTTAAAAGAGCTAAATGCCCATACAAAATGCCCTTTTTCAGGGCTATGGGTAACTTAGGTTTTTTTAGAGTTAGGTTTTTTATTTTTTGGGAGTTGGTTGGGTGTTGGGTTTTACTGTTGTGGGGTCTTTGTATTTTTTTACAGGGAAAAGAGCTGATTTCTTTAGGGCAAATGTTTATTGTAGGCTAGGGTTTTTTTTATTTTGGGGGGCTTTTTTATTTTGATAGGGCTATTAGATTAGGTGTAATTGGTTTTTATTTTTATTTATTTTCGTAATTTAGTATGTTTAATTTTTTGTAACTGTAGATTTAATTTTTTAGCAGTGTTAGGTTTTTTTAATTACCCAGGTAAGTTTTTATTTATTTTAAGATAGGGATCTTGTAATTTTAATTTAAAGTTAGACGGTTGTTAGGTTTAGGGGTTAATAGTTTAATTAAAATGATTGCGATGTGGGGGGCTGACAGTTTAGGGGTTAATAGGTTTATTTAGTGGCAGTGATGTGGGAAGCCAGAGGTTTAGGGGTTAATAGCTTTATTTAGTGGCGGCGATGTCGTGGAGCGGCGGAATAGGGGTTAATATCTTTATTATAGTGTGGGCGATGTTGGGGTGCGGGGATATAGGGGTTAATAACTTTATTATAGTGGCAGCGATATCGGGAGGGGCAGATTAGGGGTTAATAGATTTATTTTGGTGGCAGCGATGTCGGGAGTGGCAGATTAGGGGTTAATAACATTATAGGTGTTGGAGATGTCGGGGGCAGCAGATTAGGGGTGTTTAGACGTGGGGTTTATGTTAGGGTGTTAGGTTTATACGTAACTTTATTTCCCTATAGACATCAATGGGGTTGCGTTACGGAGCTTTTCATTCTGCGATCGCAGGTGTTAGGTTTTTTTTCTAACACTTTCTCCCCATTGATGTCTATGGGGAAAACGTACACAAGCACGTCAAAGCAGCACTTTGATTTTGTGCGGTATGGAGCTTATCGCCACCATATCGCACGCACAAGGCGGCTTTTTCAAAACTAGTAATGGCAGCGCTATGGTGGGTGAAATAACACAACTTTTGTTGCATTCGTTTCGCACCCTCTATAGTGCAAAACTTGTAATCTAGATGATTGTGTGTAACTCTCTCTTGTAATACCATGTATCTCATGTACTGTTTATTTACAGTGTGTGCAGCTCTCTCTTTCAATACCGTGTATCTCATGTACTGTTTATTTACAGTGTGTGTGCAGCTCTCTCTTTTGATACCGTGTATCTCATGTACTGTTTATTTACAGTGTGTGTGCAGCTCTCTCTTTTGATACCGTGTATCTCATGTACTGTTTATTTACACTGTGTGTGCAGCTCTCTCTTTTGATACCGTGTATCTCATGTACTGTTTATTTACAGTGTGTGTAACTCTCTCTTGTAATACCGTGTATCTCATGTACTGGTGATCCCACAGGAAATGTCTATGCCTTTTTAGTGGGGATCATCACTTTTATTTTGCAGCCCTGCCTTTCAGTATTTTCTTTGCACGTCGTAAAGAAAAGGGCATCTTTATTCTTCATTATTTGTATGACATTTTAATAATTGGCAATTCATTTGCAATGGCATGTCAAGACATAGGCATCTATTTATCAAGCCGTCAACCGCAAATACGCTGGAATTCCGCAGTGTATTTGTGGTGAGCCTGATTTGCCTTAGTTATCAAACCCTACAAACCGGCAAAAGTAGAATTTGGTGACGTAACATACGATCCGCCGGACTCAGTCCGACACAGATCGATGCTTACGTCACTACAGATGTTCCGAACGCAATTGTATTGTTTTGCACAATCTGACTACTTTTGTAAGTTATCAAATATCTACCAGGTACGTTCGCCACTATTCCGGCCCAGTGTACCTGGTTTTCAAACCGCCTCCCTGGAGGCGGCGGATGCCATAGGAATCAATGGAAGTCAGAAAGCACCGAAAGCTCATGTTCGCTGCTGCCCGATATCCCATTGATTCCTATGGGAATGTTTACACCTAACACCCTAACATGTACCCCGAGTCTCAACACCCCTAATCTGCCGCCCCCTACACCGCTGCCACCTAAATAAAAGTTATTAACCCCTATCCCAGCGCTCCCGGACCCTGCCGCAACTAAATAAACTTATTAACCCCTAAACCGCCGCTCCCAGAGCACACCGCAACTAAATAAACTTATTAACCCCTAATCCGTCGCTCCCGGAGCCCACCGCCACATACATTATACTTATTAACCCCTAATCTTCCGCCCCCTATACCGCCGCCACCTACATTATATTTATTAACCCCTAATCTGCCGCCCCCAACATCACTGACACTATATTAAAATTATTAACCACTAAACCTAAGTCTAACCCTAACCCTAACACCCCCTAACTTAAATATAATTTAAATAAATCAAAATAAATATTCCTATCATTAAAGAATTATTCCTATTTAAAACTAAATACTTACCTGTAAAATAAACCCATGCGGCGAGATTAAGAGTCTTGCATTAGCCTTAAAAAGCAGCGTTGAGGGGTCACAACGCTGCTTTTTAACGCCCGCTGCTATTACGAGTCAGACAGGAAAGGGTCTAGCACTCACTTTTTTTCAGTGATTTTAGCTTACCGCAAATCCCCTTACATCAATTGCGTATCCTATCTTTTTAATGGGATTTTCCTAATGCCGGTATTACGATCGCCTAAAAAAGTGAGCGGTAGACCCTCTCCTGTCCGGACTCCTACCGCATTTAAAAGTCAGTAGTTAGGAGTTTTATGGGCTAACGCCGGAACATAAAACTCTTAACTAAAGTGCTAAAAGTACACTAACACCCATAAACTACCTATTAACCCCTAAACCGAGCCCCCCCCCCACATCGGAAACACTTAACTAAAATGTTTAACCCCTAATCTGCCGACCGGACATCGCCGCCACTTTAATAAATATATTAACCCCTAAACCATCGCACTCCCGCCTCGCAAACACTAAATTTTATTAACCCCTAATCTGCCGTCCCTAACATCGCCGACACCTACCTACATTAATTAACCCCTAATCTTCCGACCCCCAACGTCGCCGCTACTATATTAAATTTATTAACCCCTAAACCTAAGTCTAAACCTAAGTCTAACACCCCCCTAACTTAAATATAATTTAAATTAAACTAAATAAATTTACCATAATTAAATAAATTAATCCTATTTAAAACTAAATACTTACCGATAAAATAAACCCTAAGATAGCTACAATATAACTAATAGTTACATTGTAGCTAGCTTAGGATTTATATTTATTTTACAGGCAACTTTGTATTTGTTTTAACTAGGTACAATAGTTATTAAATAGCTATTAACTATTTAATAACTTCCTAGCTAAAATAAGTACAAAAGTACCTGTAAAATAAACCCTAACCTAAGTTACAATTACACCTAACACTACACTATAATTAAACTAATTACCTAAACTACCTACAATTAATTACAATTCAATTACCTAAACTAAATTACAGGAAAAAAAAAAGAATTACAAGAATTTTAAACTAATTACACCTAATCTAATCCCCCAATAAAATAAAAAGCCCCCCAAAATAATAAAATTCCCTACCCTATACTAAATTACAAATAGCTCTTAAAAGGGCCTTTTGCGGGGCATTGCCCCAAAGTAATCAGCTCTTTTACCTGTAAAAAAAAATACAATACCACCCCCCAACATTAAAACCCACCACCCACACACCCAACCCTACTCTAAAACCCACCCAATCCCCCCTTAAAAAAACCTAACACTACCCCCTTGAAGATCACCCTACCTTGAGCCGTCTTCACCCAGCCGGGCACAAGTGGTCCTCCAGAGGGTCCGAAGTCTTCATCCTATCAAGCCAGAAGACGACATCCAGACCGTCAGAAGGCTTCATCCAGGCGGCATCTTCAATCTTCATCCTTCCGGAGCGGGTCCATCTTCAAGACATCCAACGCGGAGCATCCTCTTCATCCGACAGCCGACGACTGAATGACTGGTCTTTTAAGTGACGTCATCCAAGATGGCGTCCCTTGAATTCCGATTGGCTGATAGAATCCTATCAGCCAATCGGAATTAAGGTAGGAAAAATCCTATTGGCTGATGTTTTTTTTATTTTTTAAGTAATAGTAGGTTTTTGTTTTTTTATAAAGGTAAGTTTAATTTTTTTTTACTTTTTCAGGTAAGTTTTTATTTTATTTTTAAAGGTAGTTAGTCTGTTTTGGGGTAAATTAAGGGGTGTTAGGTTGGTGGGTTTAGATTTTAGTGGGTTACTTTGCGGTGGGGCAGTTTAGGGGTTAATTGGGTAGTGGGTTACTTGGCAGTGGGGGTGTGGCAGTTTAGGGGTTAATAGTGTTGTTTAGTGCAACTATTTAAGGTCACGTAAAAAGTTTGAGTGGTTAATGCAATTGCGTTTAAGCGATCGCATTTACTTGGAACTTGTAATACGAGCACACATTACTGCTCAATGCTGCCCATAGAAAATATTGAGAGTGTAAATTACTGGGAGTTTGCACAAACGAAATTGAGGTTAATTTTAACAGCACGCCATCTGAAATATGGATTTGAGTGTAAAGAACACTGCAATCTCGTCATTTCGTCTACGATCCTCGCACTAACGATGGCACTCCACTCGTAATCTAGCCCTGAATGTTTTATGTTAAAGGGTATAGATGGAACTTGAATATCACTACTCACAGATCTAGATCAAGAGATTTGTGACATATTCAACACCTATTATTTAAATTGTATTTCCTTGTACATAACGCTTTATCATTTCTCATTCTTTGTATGATGATTCATAAACTCATTAAAAATTATTAAAACCTGAATCATAGAGAGTCCTACAAAATGAATAGTAAGGAAGAGTGAAAGTGAAAAAAAGAGACATAGGGGTCAATTTCTCAAGCTCTGTACGGTCTAAAGACCGCTGCTCCATAACCTGTCTGCCTGCTCTGAGGCAGCAGACAGAAATCAACCTGATCGAATACGATCGTGGTTGATGGTCACCCCGTGCTAGCAGCTGGGAATCTGCAGGGGGCGTTATTGCATCAGCAGGTCACAAGAACTGCTGGTGCAATGATAAATGCAGACAGCGTATGCTGTCAGCAATTATCGATGTGCAGCGGACATGATACGCTACATTGTATCATGTTCGCTCGCACATTAATAAATTGACCCCAGAGACTGAAATAGTGGGGAAAGTTTGAGTGAAACAAAAAGACGGGAAGAAAATTGTGCAGGAATTTAATATTTTAATAGTCATTTTAGGTATGTAAAAAAAATTATGTAAAATAAAAAAAATAAATATAGGGTATTTAATATGCTTGTGATATTTCACATCACCCTCCTATGCAAAAACATTAATTCTATTCAAATCCCACATGAAAACGGTCTGACACAGGTCTAGATATTACAACTCCATCCTTTTTAAATTATATGATATTACTGTGGGATATATTTAAAGTATCTATATTGCCAAATTTTAAAATTGATATTGTAAAAAAAAAAACCTATAATTTATTTCATCATGTAAAGTATCCATTTGTCTAAAGACATCTGTATTCTTAGGTAGGACAGTTGTATATGAAAAACGCAATCCAGTTGCAATCATTTTTGAAAAAACAGTAAATACCAGCAACCCTGTCAGAAGTAAGCAACCACAAAAGCCAAAAGGAATGTAAGGAATGCCATCTTGGATGATGTCACTTAAAGGGAACCTTCAGTTTACGCCGACAACCGTAAGAAGAGGATGTTCCATGCCGGATGTCTTGAAGAAGGACCTGCTCCGCGCCGGATGGATGAAGATAGAAGATGCCGTCTGGATGAAATCTTCTTCTCGTTTGGATGAGGACTTTGCCGGCTGGATGAAGATTGAAGAGGCCTCCTGGATGAAGACTTCTTGTCACTTGGATGAGGACTTCGCCGGCTAGATGAGGATGGATGTCCGGACTTTGATAACTGTAAGTGGATCGTCGGGTGTTAGTGTTAGGTTTTTTAAGGTTTTTTTTGTTTGTTTTTTTTAAGCTTAGGGTTTGGGCATGTAAAAGAGCTAAATGCACTAAAAATAGCACTCCTGTTCTAGTTATTGTATTATAAGTCCCTTTTCCCATAGACTTCTATGAGGCATGCTATAAAAGCCTCTTCTACCTTTCACTTGCATGTTAACCCGCAGGTGCGCTAGTTCAACAGTGCTAAAGCGTAAGGTGCATTTAAAAATACTTCAAATACATTTGATCTTCATTAAAGAAAAGAATGTTAGTTAGAATTTAAATATATTTTTCTATATATATTTAAGAGTATATATTAATATATATATTTTATATATATATGTATATATATATATATATATATATATAGCTATATATTTGTATGAATGAATATATATATATATATATATATATATATATATATATATATAGGTATCCAAAACACCAGAACTCGCCCACAAAGGAAAAATGCCTGGGTGCAAATTTGTAGAAGATATGCAGCCAAAAGAAAATGCACTCTCAGGACTTTCATAAACAGGTTACTTTTATTTCTGTAACGTTTTCGGAGGTCTTGCCTCCTTCATCAGCATAAATAAAGTGAAAACAAACAAACTCTTAAATAGTGACATACTCACTCAAAATCATTTCAAACCACTACCTGTGCTGGCGCCAAAATTACCGGTGTTGGACCGCATAATGCGTTCCAAATGTGCTAAGTGGCGGAAGTAGTGCGCCAAACTACTTCCGGTTATCTAAAATCTATAATCGTAAACAATCGGCTTTCTCTATATAAATGCCATAATTATAAAACCATTGTGGCGGGTTTATCTAAACGCATAAAGCAAACTCTTAGCGTGCAAACGATTGTGCTAATATATTAAATAGTGATAGTAAATGTGACAGCCGCTTGTTGCCATGACAACCTAAACAATGCTGGAGTGTAATCCTATACAGGAACAGACTAACAGTAACTATGTTTCTGAATGCACCAAAGTGTGTTGGAACAGGCATGTTGTTTGGCTACAATGTGTGTGTTTAAAGATGGTATATGTGTTAAATAAAAGAGGATAAACAAATCTATTTGTTAGGCACGCCAGCTGACATATTGTGCTATATATATATGTTGTTGGGTTATCTTATGTTGAAGATATTGAGTCAGTATATCCAATATTCATAAAGGAATCTCATATGGAGATATGTACCTTCGATATATAGCCTTCAAATTCTACATAACTAAACTACTAACGATTATCGTCTATCTGCGATCTTCCCATTGGTATGAGCTATTAACATGCATACTGTTCCTATCCTTTGTCAAACAATCTTTTGTGTACTCAAAACGGGGAACAAAATATTTTTGAAATTTATACTGCTCACCTAGTTCCTATTGAGTGATGAGGTTATATATTCACATCATATTAAATCTCGTAATAAGAGCTACGTGGGTCATATATGTATATTCCACTCCTATCTTGTGGCTACCAATGCCCTCATATGCTCCCTATGTAAACACTCTAAAGCATTCAAGCACAAACGTACAAAAAATGAATAAATAGATAACAAACGTGGTCGTACAGGTAATCGAGTGTCGTATATGGAACTGCCTGTTGGTATGGGGATGGTTAAATATTCTGGTACTTATAAGTCCATTACAGGTAGTGCATCCTAAGCATCGATAAGATCCTCTGATGTTAGTATGTGTCCTGGGATTGTAACTTGCCTTTGAGTCAGTTTTGACTAATAGGTCTCGCAGGTTTGTGCCCCTCCTGTAGCCGACCATAGGCGTAAGATGTTTGCTAAATTGTAATTTTGGATCAGTGGAAACGATAGGCCAATGTGTCCTTAAAGAGAGTCCAGCATTTCTGGTACTAGGAGAAAATGTAGTTGCCAGTATGATTTTGTCATCCCTGGTTTGTCTAGGTTCTTGAGCCAATAGTTGTGCTTGTGTTACTTGTGACACTTCCTTCATCATCTGGCTGATGTGTTGGACCTTATAACCCCTCTCTTCAAATTTTGCACCCATTTCAGACAACTGGGTGGCTCCTAATATAGGATCCGAATTATTTCTAACTGTTCTGATAAGCTGCGATTTCAATATACCCTTTAGTAATGCTGGGGGGTGACAGCTATCTGACCTCAATAGGGAGTTCCTATCCATGGGTTTACTGAATAGTGTACAACCTAGTCCCTGTGTGGTTTTGTATACTTTGAGGTCAAGGAAGTTAATAGACTCTGCGTTACTCAACATTTTGAATCTAACAGTGGTCTGTGTATTATTGATTGTTTCAAACCACTCATGGAGGTCATCCATGCCCCCTCTCCAAATCAAAAAAATATCGTCAATATACCTACGGTAGAAAATGATGGATGAGTCACATTTTCTCCATAGGTATATGTTCTTGAAATGTGACATGAAGATGTTAGCATAGGAGGGGGCCATGGATGACCCCATGGCCGTACCCGCTATCTGAAGAAAGAATTTGTTTTCGAATCTAAAATAATTCTTGTGTAAACAAAATTCAATGAGAGATAGTAGGTATTCAATGGGGGGTCCCTCATAGAGGGGATTATTCGTAAGGTGTGCCCTAACTGCTTCTAATCCCTCCCCGTGGGGAATGATAGTGTACAGGCTGTTCACGTCCATAGTGACCAAAATGTCACCAGTCTGGACGTGAACAGCCCCCAACATTCTAATGAATTCACTGGTATCCAGCAAAAAGGATCGTGTTCCTCTGACAACCGGCTGTAGCAGTAGATCAATGTACTGTGATACCGGTTGGCATAAGGAATCCACTGCCGACACGATAGGACGACCCGGAGGTGTCTTTGCATCCTTATGCACCTGAATCATAGAGAGTCCTACAAAATGAATAGTAAGGAAGAGTGAAAGTGAAAAAAAGAGACATAGGGGTCAATTTCTCAAGCTCTGTACGGTCTAAAGACCGCTGCTCCATAACCTGTCTGCCTGCTCTGAGGCAGCAGACAGAAATCAACCTGATCGAATACGATCGTGGTTGATGGTCACCCCGTGCTAGCAGCTGGGAATCTGCAGGGGGCGTTATTGCATCAGCAGGTCACAAGAACTGCTGGTGCAATGATAAATGCAGACAGCGTATGCTGTCAGCAATTATCGATGTGCAGCGGACATGATACGCTACATTGTATCATGTTCGCTCGCACATTAATAAATTGACCCCAGAGACTGAAATAGTGGGGAAAGTTTGAGTGAAACAAAAAGACGGGAAGAAAATTGTGCAGGAATTTAATATTTTAATAGTCATTTTAGGTATGTAAAAAAAATTATGTAAAATAAAAAAAATAAATATAGGGTATTTAATATGCTTGTGATATTTCACATCACCCTCCTATGCAAAAACATTAATTCTATTCAAATCCCACATGAAAACGGTCTGACACAGGTCTAGATATTACAACTCCATCCTTTTTAAATTATATGATATTACTGTGGGATATATTTAAAGTATCTATATTGCCAAATTTTAAAATTGATATTGTAAAAAAAAAAACCTATAATTTATTTCATCATGTAAAGTATCCATTTGTCTAAAGACATCTGTATTCTTAGGTAGGACAGTTGTATATGAAAAATGCAATCCAGTTGCAATCATTTTTGAAAAAACAGTAAATACCAGCAACCCTGTCAGAAGTAAGCAACCACAAAAGCCAAAAGGAATGTAAGGAATGCCATCTTGGATGATGTCACTTAAAGGGAACCTTCAGTTTACGCCGACAACCGTAAGAAGAGGATGTTCCGTGCCGGATGTCTTGAAGAAGGACCTGCTCCGCGCCGGATGGATGAAGATAGAAGATGCCGTCTGGATGAAGACTTCTTCTCGTTTGGATGAGGACTTTGCCGGCTGGATGAAGATTGAAGAGGCCTCCTGGATGAAGACTTCTTGTCACTTGGATGAGGACTTCGCCGGCTAGATGAGGATGGATGTCCGGACTTTGATAACTGTAAGTGGATCGTCGGGTGTTAGTGTTAGGTTTTTTAAGGTTTTTTTTGTTTGTTTTTATTAAGCTTAGGGTTTGGGCATGTAAAAGAGCTAAATGCACTAAAAATAGCACTCCTGTTCTAGTTATTGTATTATAAGTCCCTTTTCCCATAGACTTCTATGAGGCATGCTATAAAAGCCTCTTCTACCTTTCACTTGCATGTTAACCCGCAGGTGCGCTAGTTCAACTGTGCTAAAGCGTAAGGTGCATTTAAAAATACTTCAAATACATTTGATCTTCATTAAAGAAAAGAATGTTAGTTAGAATTTAAATATATTTTTCTATATATATTTAAGAGTATATATTAATATATATATTTTATATATATATGTATATATATATATATATATATATAGCTATATATTTGTATGAATGAATATATATATATATATATATATATACATATATAAAACATGGGGTCGAACATGGCTTCCACATATGCATATTTCTATATGCTCTGGTATGAGCTGAGTATCATCATGCCACATGAACATACTAATATCAAGTATTATACCAGGTACAATGACAATATGATGTTGGTGTGGTGAGGTTCTGAGGAGGCCTTGGTAGCATGGATAGAGTCTTTAAGTCGTTTAGTTACATCAATTCAATTTAAATATTAATATAGTAGGAAGAAATTCATTTTTTAGATCTTAATGTTTCCAAAGTCTATAAAAGTGTAGGTTATAAATTTGGTACATCGTTATTTATAAAAAATTACAGATTGTAATTCATTGTTTTTGGTGAATAGTTACCATCCACTAATCAGAAGGATAGTTTTATGACCTCTCAGCTCACAAGGGTCGTTGGTAACAACACAGAGGAAGCTGTTAGAGACACTCAGTTAAATTACATAAGAATTTAATTATAAGCTCTGGATATAATAGAACAGATATCCACATAGCCATATAGGGGCTATCACATGAAAGTCAACAGACACTTTTGAAGAGAACTAAGTATAGGGAAAAATCCAGACAGATCAATATTTTGAACTTCATTGCCACCTTTACACCACTACATCCTGGTATAAAAGTAAATAAAAAATATTGAGACATTTTGAAGACTGATAAAATGCTTTGTTTGTAAGTGATCTATATTCTAACCTGCCCATGGTCTTTTATGTACGTGGGTAAAGCGTTTACCTCTTCCAGGAGAGGAGGACCAACCACTGGTTTGCTATCAGAAAGGTCATTAAAATGGCTTCTCTGAGCAACCAGTGGCATGCCACTATATGCAAGAGGGGCACAATGTTGCTAGTCTGGGTACTTTGCTGATAACACCAATAAGACATGGGGGTGATAGGGGTAAGAAACTCTTTCAAGCTGAATCTTGCTGGGTTTAAATGTTGGATAAACTCACATCTAAAGGTCTTAATTTGGTTATTAGGAATATTTGGAATATTTTATCAACATGACTAATTGGAGGTCTCGTCAAGGAATAAATCACCAGAAGAGATTTGTGAATTTGATCCTCAATAATGCATTTTGGGACTTGATCAAGATATTTAATATATATATATTTAATATATATATATTTAATATAGGAAATGAAAATGGAGGAAGATTTGGCTATAGAATTATTTTAATTTGTATCCTCTCAATAACCTTGGAGTATCTGCCATACTTTGGGAGTTGTGAAGTGTGCAATATAATGTAATAGTAGGATATATACATTTGGTAGAGATTTTTAGAAATTAGTTTTAACTTTCAGTGTTTAGTTATTGTTTTGTAGTATAGGTTGCACACAGAGGTCCAAAAAAAATTGTGGATCGCGCACGCACATGTCACAAATTGTTATTGTTTACTCGTGACATATATATCTATGTCCACCAAAACTTATCAACTGCTTGTCTAAGTACATTACCCCTTTCAGGAATTTGTTTGCTAGTAAATTATTATTCTATGGGTACAGAACATTTTTATTTACCTACAATATTTATTCAAATGAATGTTTAAAGCACATTGCCCTACTTTGCAACCTGACTAGGATATTTGAAAGTAAAAATCTTTAAAAATCCCTCCTAATCTATAAAGATACCTTTGTGGATCAAACTTTTATCTATACAGCAACAAAGTTCTGCCACCTAAATTAAGAGATGCTACTTAATTTGTATTGATGAATCAGACTTTTCTATTTACAAATGCCCCCCCTATCCCTTCATTTTGTATTGTACCCAGACCTCAAATCATCCAAATTTACTTGCCCCAGTTCAATTTCTACTAAATGGCTTGTGAGCATGTAGAAAATTTGAGCCCTGTATATATATATAACCTTGACGAGGTACCTGGGCTTTTCCCATTTGGCCAGATGCGGTAACTAATTCTTCCATTGCTGCTTTTTATCTTAGTTGAGAGCTTGTGAGTGAGTGCTGGACTTTTTCTGTGTGTTTATATTAAAAAATATTATTTTTTGTAATTTTCCTTGTTTGGGCCTTGCACCCAGGCCTGACTGGGGTTAACTGCCTGTGACTCTGGTGGCAGTGCAGCTTCCTGAGAGTGCTGGTTTGCACCCAGGGCTGTGCATGTTGCAGGGTCATAGGATGTGTACCCGGTCCGGCCTGAGAGTGCTGACCCCACCCCATGTTTTGTATATGTTTGGGAAATTACATAAGCCTGTGCACCCTCCATTTTTTCACAGTTGCTTTTTTTCACAGTTGTTTGATTGTGAGCCTGCATTGTGTGGCTGTTTAGGGACCCAGGTGTATTTGGAAGAAACCTTGACGAGGTACCTGGGCTTTTCCCATTTGGCCAGATGCGGTAACTAATTCTTCCATTGCTGCTTTTTATCTTAGTTGAGAGCTTGTGAGTGAGTGCTGGACTTTTTCTGTGTGTTTATATTAAAAAATATTATTTTTTGTAATTTTCCTTGTTTGGGCCTTGCACCCAGGCCTGACTGGGGTTAACTGCCTGTGACTCTGGTGGCAGTGCAGCTTCCTGAGAGTGCTGGTTTGCACCCAGGGCTGTGCATGTTGCAGGGTCATGGGATGTGTACCCGGTCCGGCCTGAGAGTGCTGACCCCACCCCATGTTTTTTATATATATATATATATATATATATATATATATATATATATATATATATATATATGTGCACATACATGTGTAAATATATAAACATATGTAATATGAGTGATGTTTTGCAAGGTTGCAATATCCATTGAAAGTATAAAGTGCATTTAAAGGGTGTCGGCCTTGCTAAACATTCTCTGATTATTCTGTTTTACCATGAACTTTTAATACCAGAATGCGTGCTATTACTAATGTGATCCAGCGATACTGATAACGCACCTTGCACTATCAAAAGCGCTCCACTTGTAATCTAGGCCTATATGTTTTACCTAGCATTCGTGTTACCCCACATGAAAGAAACACTAGCCATACTGTCCTCAAATGAAATTAAACATCACTCCGGGACCTTTTCCACTGCCATTTACTTTAACCACACTTGCTACTACCACTAGTGATGTCGCAAACCTAAAATTTTGCGTTCGCGAACGGCGAACGCGAACTTCCGCAAAAGTTTGCGAACCGGCAAACCGGGCAAACCGCCATAGACTTCAATAGGCAGGCGAATTTTAAAACCCAAAGGAACTCTTTCTGGCCACAAAAGTGATGGAAAAGTTGTTTCAAGGGGACTAACATCTGGACTGTGGTATGCCGGAGGGGGATCCATGGCAAACTCCCATGGAAAATTACATAGTTGATGCAGAGTCTGGTTTTAATCCATAAAGGGTATAAATCACCTAACATTCCTAAATTGTTTGGAATAACGTGCTTTAAAACATCAGGTATGATGTTGTATCGTTCAGGTAGGGTAAGGGTTTTTTTTTTTTTTTTAAATGTACACTACTGTTTTAGCAGATATGACTTGCACTGGTGTGACACTGTGCCCTGGCAGGACCTGGAACGCACACGTGTGAGGGAAACTGACTGCTATTATTTCACAGTAAAAAAAGTTTTTTTTGTTTTTTTTTTTTAAATGTATGTACACTACTGTTTTAGCAGATATGACTTGCACTGGTGTGACACTGTGCCCTGGCAGGACCTGGAGCGCACACGTGTGAGGGAAACTGACTGCTATTATTTCACAATAAAAAAGTTTTTTTTTTCAATGTATGTACACTACTGTTTTAGCAGATATGACTTGCACTGGTGTGACACTGTGCCCTGGCAGGACCTGGAACGCACACGTGTGAGGGAAACTGACTGCTATTATTTCACAGTAAAAAAAGGTTGTTTTTTTTTTAAAATGTATGTACACTACTGTTTTAGTAGATATGACTTGCATTGGTGTGACACTGTGCCCTGGCAGGACCTAGAGCGCACACGTGTAAGGGAAACTGACTGCTATTATTTCACAATAAAAAAGGGTTGTTTTTTTTTAAATGTATGTACACTACTGTTTTAGCAGATATGACTTGCACTGGTGTCACACTGTGCCCTGGCAGGACCTGAAACGCACACGTGTGAAGGAAACTGACTGCTATTATTTCAAATTAAAAAAAGTTTTTTTTTTGTTTTTTTTTTAAATGTACACTACTGTTTTAGCAGATATTACTTGCACTGGTGTCACACTGTGCCCTGGCAGGACCTGAAACGCACACGTGTGAAGGAAACTGACTGCTATTATTTCAAATTAAAAAGAGTTTTTTTTTTTTTTTTAAATGTACACTACTGTTACACCAGATATGAGTGATGGCACTGGGCAAGTGGGCACAGTATACCCTGTGAGCCTGAGCTGGCAGGCAGGCTGCAATTAGATTACACAGGAAAAAAAAAAAAAAAAGCAGACTGATGTTCTAGCCCTAAAAAGGGCTTTTTGGGGTGCTGTCCTTACAGCAGAGATCAGATGAGCCCTTCAGGACTGTAGTGGACACTGAATACACTAGCCTAGCTATCGATTTCCCTATTAAATCAGCAGCAGCTACACTGTCCCTCCTCTTACTAAGAATGCAGGCTCCGAATGAATCTAAAATGGATGCTGTCCAGGAGGTGGGAGGGTCTGGGAGGGAGTGTCTGCTGCTGATTGGCTGGAATGTGTCTTGTGACTGTGAGCTACAGGGTCAAAGTTTACTCAATGATGACGAATAGGGGGCGGATCGAACATCGCATATGTACGCCGTCCGCTGCAAACGCGAACATGCTATGTTCGCTGCGAACTATTCGCAGCAGAACTGTTCGACATCACTACCTACCACTAGCAACCAAATTCCTATTATTAACTCCAACACCACCACCAAAGCAACCACACTAGAAATGTCAACCTCACAAGGAACCCCAGCCCCATTAAGACTAGTTACTCCAAACTAGCTACTATTAGCTATCCCATTTTCCACTAGTAACTCTTTCCACACTCATTTAATGTACCATTATCAACCCCATCTTCCCTACCACTAGTAACCAAGGCACCTAAACATTTTTCACCCCAGAAAATTAAACATTATTCAAATGATCTATCCCATATAAAAAGCTATCCTTAAAACCCCCCAAAAAACACATCCAACAAATAATAAACCATACCCTACTAATCATCTAAGGTAACATAACCCATGTGGTATCCCTCCATTGATTACCACCCAATCATATTTCTCATATCAGCATTGTTGTTTCACCAATCTTGATTGTTCCTCCAGATAACCACAAAATAACAGGGGTTTCCATCTAGATGGATATCTTCATTCCTCACGTTCTCTCTCCTCCATTAAAGGTCCTTACAATAGTCCATCTTGATACAAAAAAATGTTTTAGTGGGAAACTGATTGTTAAATATATTTTTGAGGGAAACTTGATTGGGTAGGTAAGTAAAAAAATATTCATCCCTGGGAGCAATAACTGGTTCAAAATACTTATTTTTCTAATAATACAGATTTTCTTGTATTAGACTATCACTTGTTGATGTATTATTGTAGAAATATAAGATGGTTTGGGGACTTTATGGTCCCCTATTCCAATCTATTAGTGTTTGCCATGAGAAAGTCCATATTCAACTTGGTTCAACACTATGGTAGCTCAATATATTAGAAGCACTGTTATCTGAATTAATTAAAATGCACAAATTATAAATACAACATACCTGGAAAATCTATTTTTCTTATACTCATGTTGGGTGAATGTAAACTATAAGGCTATTCAAGGGAAGTTTATTTGCAGTTTTTACACAAACACAGTTTATATATGGTCAATATTAAAGTAAGAAAACGGGATGTAAACTTTAAACAAATAAAGCTATACAAAAACTACTATGCCCCTGCAAGGCTGAAGGCAATGTAAAATATAATATCTTAGATATAGTAAAAAGATATGTTACAAAGAAAAAAACAAGCTAATATGAACCACTAGAGGAATACGTTTATTTTATATTCTAGGTTAAACATAGAACGATACAGTGAATAGCTAATATGAAAAGTAACCAAGAGTATCACAAAGTATCACAAGGTAAAAACAAATGCATCTATTGATACAAAACACAGTCCATATAGAATGACTTTGAAGCCGTTCTCCAAGATGGCGTCCTGACAGTGATCGATCTGTAAAGGACAAGGAGATATTCCTGGTGAAGTACGTATGAACAAAAGGGCCAAGACCCGCACACTTAGAACTACTCACAGGATTAAAGATATTTTAGGCATTGAGAGCACTAGTGGCTCTTACGATGTGGATATCCAAGATAGAGATCTGAGCACTCCTTGTGCTCCTCGCCGATGTGACCTCTCCTAGTGATTGCTGATGACGTCACATTGGTCTGCGATTCACACGGATAGAGCCGACACTTTTCCTCATGCCAATGTGAATTATCTGACAGCCACTCGAGCCGTTACTAGGGAGGGACCTGATGTTTAAAGGTGTTAAGATCACTTTGTAATCCCCAGCAATAGCATAACACAGATGCTCAAAAAAGCTAAAAGTAGGACGGGAGGAGCTAGTTGCCAGAGCAAGAAGTCGTATTTCTGAAGAGCTCCCGAGGCTAACTAGAAAATAATAGATTTATCCCAAACTCAACCTATAAGTTACAATCAGGGCCGGCACTTGAATATAGGCAGGCTAAGCAGCCAACTTAGTTCACTGCTGTAGGGGGGCACAAATTTACAACATTGAAAAAAAAAAAATTATTTTAAAAAAAATCCACTTTTTTTATTTTTATTTTTTTATGTGGTGGTACGATCAGTGCTGAGTGGGGGATAAAGCGCACCCCAAGGAGCACCAGTGGCCAGGGCCATGGCAGATCAAGGCCTGGACACACTCTGACAGAGACAGCTGCATAGTGACTGATAAGGGGATGGGGAGGTGAGCGGCACATATAGTGCTATTTGCCTGGGCTGTGTTCATCATAGGAAAGATCACACTCTAGGAGCAAGGCTGTCTTCAACATTTAACAGCACATACGCCCTGTATCCCTTGCACAGGTCAGTGTCACACTCTATAAGCATGGCTGTTTTCAATGCTAATTTAATACCTTATAATTAAAATACCTTAGACAGCCTTGATCATAGAGATACTGGGCTCATATGCTGTTAATACTGGGTTCTACTACCGTTCTACTGGGACTAGGAACTCTCTGGTACAAGAAAGTATGTTGAAAGTGAAGTATCTTGTCATTTGTACATACAATATGGTATCTAGAGGGTTATATTAGTCCTCATTTGTAATAGACTCTTCATGTGCTGATTTATTTTTTGTAGAAAGGAATGTGTTAGAGTAAAGTACACCACACCTAAGCGTTTTTTCTTGATATGATCAGATAAGAATAAGAATAAGATATTTATTTTATTTTTGGTACTGATGTATTAACATTATTTTGTTTGTAAAATGTGCCACAGGCTTTTATGTCCCTCTTTCACTGGGTGAGGTCTTAATGCTGCATTAGTATCTAGTGTAGATTAGCTTGAGATATAACTATGATTCCATTATGTGTTTACAGAAGAATTAAACTACCTGTATAGCATTTTTATTTGTTAGATTAGTGTAAATTTGTAGTATCAATATATTGATCCTAGTATAATATGGGAACATGGAAAAATAGTAGCCACAAAAAAAAAAAAATCCCTACATCCTTTAAATCCATGCATTTCATGTAAAAACAAAAGCTATATGATAGTTGAAATGGTTTTAAGATTCTTTAATGGGTAAATGAGAGGTAATGTGCTTGTTGTACTTGTGTGGATACAGAATTAAATGGACACCTGATACTCCACTATGTTAAAGTCTGTGTGATAGTATTTCTGTGTGAAACTGTTCACATCATCCCACCCTGTAGCTCACAGCAGCACAACCTGTTTTCTTTAACCCTTTTGGTTCTAGATGTGTTGGGTTGCTAGCAAAATTTGTGTATAATGAGTTGAGTGTAAGATATTATTTGTGTGTATCACACAAACACATACATGTAAATTGTCCCCATTAAGATAATACAGTGTATGCTGTGCTTAGAAATCTGTGTTAAATATGTGACAAGACTCAGAGAAGAAAAAATATCTGTATTTTCTCCTCTTTTTCTTTGTCCCCTCTCTCTCTCCTTTCTCATCTCTCTCTCCATTCTCTCTCCCCTTTCTCCTCTCTCTCCACTCTCACTCCCCTTTCTCTTCTCTTTCTCTCCACTCTCTCTCCCCTTTCTCTTCTCTTTCTCTCCACTCTCTCTCCCCTTTCTCTTCTCTTTCTCTCCACTCTCTCTCCCCTTTCTCTTCTCTTTCTCTCCACTCTCTCTCCCCTTTCTCCTCTCTTTCTCTCCACTCTCTCTCCCCTTTCTCCTCTCTTTCTGATAATAATAATTATAATGTGTGTGTATATTTGATTGCGTATGTGCATGTTTATGTATGGACTGGACTAATTCCATTGTTTAATACAATACATATAATAGGTATTACTAAGGGAAGGTAGAGTGTGGATTAATTTATAATAAAGATGTTAAGACTCTATTGGGTGGGTGGTGGGATTGGCAGAAAATACCCTTGGCTCACCCCTGGAAACTGCCCTTTACTCAGGTACTCTAACTACACAGGTTGGTGTGCATTAAACTTCTATTTTTTTGTGAACTTCAATAGCTCCAGGTGTTGGTCTGTGTGTGTGCCTCTGTGCTTGTGAATTGTTTCTGTGTTTGTGTATGTGTGTTACTACGTTTACAACAACAATTTGACTATACACAAAAAGAAAGAGGGCACGCATTTTAGTCACTTGGCCAATAACTGCAAAAGTCAAAAGGTGGGGGCCCGACTAATGGCGGGCATACACACATACACACACACACAATACAGGCATGCACACACAAACATATACAGGTGGCCCACATTTTACAACGGTGTACTACTAACACACTGGCACACACACGCAAACATCCAAATGGGGAATTATTTTCTTTATAATTATAGATAAAGTAGTTCTGTAGGTTTTGCTAGCACATCACTGTAACAGTTTGTCAAAGACTAGAAATGGAGTGGTATGTAATGTAATGGGGGGGGGGGGGGGTGGCAAAATGTATCTTCATTTGTTTGGCCAAAAATCCTAGCACCGGCTCAGGTTACAATACAAAAACTTGATCCTTGAGATTTTCCAACAGAGAATCCTGTTTGGAACTGATTGAGAAGCCCTCAGGGAAAATATTTCAGCTACGTCTCCTGAATGAAGCAGGCCAGATACAGAGCCAGGGCGGTAGTTACCTCTAACATTGAAAGCTGGTCTGCGGATAGCCCCCCTCCCGATCTCTTGGTCAACCCAGACATGCTACCTACTGTATAGCTGTGTACTAACAATTTTGACCATAAACACCTGTAAACAATCCGGAACTCAGGCTAATTGTTATTTTGCGACCGGAGGCAGGCAACCAAGATGGCGACTACCATGTGGGAAGAAAAAATTCTAGAGCTCCTTGATGCACATTTCCTCAAACTGAAACGAATGCTTGTGGCAACCGTGGAAACTTTATCTGCTAAGAGATTGCCTAGAGCTCCATCTGAGAAGTAGCAAGCCGTATATGAGAGAGGTACAACGGACGCCGTGGAGCTTTTGGTAAGCATCAACAGCGTTGCAGGTCCCGATGCAGTGGAGCATATGGGCACTATAAATAATCATGCTAAATGCTCTACTACTGTGGAGGACGATGTATCGGCGGTGATTCAGAAAGAGGAGGTCCAGCAAGATTTACAAACTGACTTTGCAATCTACAACGCCAGCATGGTCTGGCCCTGTGACTCGCACGCCACATACCTATGGGTGGCCCCTACAAATTATCCCAGAGCCAGACATTATTTCCTCATGATGTAATGGGAGATATGGAATTGCCCCTTCAGCTTTATTGGATTAGTGGGGCTTCTTCCTTCACAGTCTTGAGAGGGATGCTTATACCACATCTAGCTTGTGCCAGCATTACCCATATGGATAATCGCTACAACCTAAACGCATTGGACTCCCAGAGAGCAGGAGTTGATTAAACTGCAGCACTCACGCTCAGTCCTGGATGAAGACATGGCTAAGATCTGGACATATTCATGCAATTGAACTGCAAGCTTACATAATGCTTCTGCTTTTTATTTTTAATTTTTAATTATTTTCCTTAGATGTTCAATATTTTTTCATTTCATGTTTTATTATGTTTAACCTTAGGAAAATGTTTATGGCTGTAATAGTATTAAATGGGGACCATGTACATTTTTCTTGAATGCATTTAGGAGATTGTGCAACAACATTTCTCTAGATGTTCAGTATTAAGCCATGAATTACTCTGCCGCAAGTTTTAATATACATAGTTTTGAGGAAATTTATATAACTGCTATAGTATTACTCAATGTCCATGTGCATTTTTCTTGATTACATCTAGAGGCTACTGTTATATACATATAATATCTCTCTACATTGTCCATACTACTCAGTGAGAAGCCATGCAACAAAACCCAATTACTAGGCTCTAGTTTAGAGCTTCTCCTTTACTTTTATGTTTGTCATTGTTCTCTCTAGATGGTCAGTATAAAGCCATTTCTGCTGGTGCACATAACCCTAGGAAAATTTGTATTGCCGGTATAATCTTATGCAATATCCATATACATCCTCATTAATCACGTCTAGAGACTACTGATATCTACACATAATAAACTCTTTACCATGCCCTACTCATTGAGGGGCCACCCAACATGATTTACTGGGCGCTAGTTTGCACAGTGTTACTTTGGGCCTGCTGTCAGCGGCCGAGACAGCGGGTCAGGCACTTTTCTGTATTGCTTGATTTTTATGTTGACCCTCTCCATAAATTAATCTTATAATTACTCTTGGTATACGTGACATTGAGGATCATTATGTGCTTCTACTAATTATCTGCCAGTACACTGAAGCATAAAGGTAGACAAATTGATGGGGAACCAATACCAATAGCTACATTCCATAGATTTATGCCCAGCTTAATATATGCATATTATGTTAAATGTTCTCATACTATAAGAAGAAAAAGGTGACGTTGCTATTCTTTGGATATCGGAGATGCTTAATGGGTTTCTAAGTTTAAGTCCACTGATGAGTGATCTGTTTAGTGATTGCCTGCATCCGATGTTTAGTTCAGTTGAATTCCTTATATAATATGTTGGATCAGATATTTGATATGTCTTACAGTGTGTTAGCATAGAAAACTTTAAAATGTTTCAAGGGCCCATGAGCGGCCCCGTGGTGACTATCATTCAGCACTCCTTTAAAGCTTCCTTAGGTCCAAGAGCGGCTGACTCAGTAGTTGCCTTAACTTTAGAATCTATATGAAAAATGAGGTTTTATTTGTCCAAACTGGTCACTGGTATTTCGGAGTTATATTACCGTCTAGGATGTCATAGGTCAAAGTGTACTTAATGTTTAACTTTTGCTCTTCTCAAAACTAGTAAATATTTTCTATCAATCTGGAAGAAGGTTAAAACTGAATACTTCATATATGTAATTGTTTTCTTGCTTATTGTAGCTCAGATTTTGTTATTAAGCCTTGTTTTTTTAACTGTATTCCTTTGACCAGAGAATACTATGTACGCAAACTGCTGTTATGAATGGACATGTTTTGTATGATGTCATTTTTAAAAAAAAAAGCTAAAAGTAGTAGCTTAAAGGAATTTAATGTCCTGAGATACACCATCAACAGGAATAGGGTAAAACAGTATATTTATTCAACAAGATAGAGCAACGTGTTTCAGCCCCTTCCAGACCTTTATCAAGCTCTAAAAAACCCAGTATTGGACACCTCTATTTAAAAAGCTTATAGCCAATCGGATTAGATGTAACATTTAAAGGGATATTATGTGGCGAGAATTTAAATTGCCTCAAAAAACATCTACTATAAAAAAAGAGTACAATGTTTAGGGCATATCGCTATTAAGATTACAACATAAAAATAAATAAACAGATTTATAACATAAAAATAATAAACAGATTTATAAATATACAAACATAATATAGTTGGAATTCAATAAGAAATAGAATTCAAATAAAAACTAATGTCATAAAAAGCATTCATGGAGACAAGAACATTTTGTATTAACTAAATATAACTGATAAACATACAGTGGCTTAAATTAAATGTATTTGAAATGTGTAATTAGTGTTTACTTAAGAAAATAGGAATATAAGACCCAGCTATAAAAAATATAATAATACATATTTTCGCTGGTAAAATTATAATTGTGTGATAAGGTAATAATATTAAAGTGTATACTTATGCCTGTATCCTATACATTAAAACTAAACGTAAAACTAAAATACATATAAATATCAATATCTCAACAGTGTTACAAGTTATATAGCCCAGTTCTAAAGATACACATATAGGTGGTTCAAATAAGAAACATTCGCCTAGATTTAGAGTTTTGCGGCCAAAGGGGTGCGTTAGCTACGCATGCTTTTTTCTGGCCGCACCTTTTAAATACCGCTGGTATTTAGAGTTCACAGAAGGGCTGCGTTAGGCTCCAAAAAAGGAGCGTATAGCATATTTACCGCAACTTCAACTCTCGATACCAGCGGTGCTTACGGACGCGGCCAGCTTCAAAAACGTGCTCGTGCACGATTCCCCCATAGAAAACAATGAGGCTGCTTGAGCTGAAAAAAAACCTAACACCTGCAAAAAAGCAGCGTTCAGCTCCTAACGCAGCCCCATTGTTTTCTATGGGGAAACACTTCCTACGTCTGCACCTAACACCCTAACATGAACCCCGAGTCTACACACCCCTAACCTTACACTTATTAACCTCTAATCTGCCGCCCCCGCTATCGCTGACACCTGCATAATCTGCCGCTCCGTAAACCGCCGCTACTTACATTATCCCTATGTACCCCTAATCTGCTGCCCCTAACACCGCCGACCACTATATTATATTAATTAACCCCTAATCTGCCCCCCACAACGTCGCCTCCACCTGCCTACACTTATTAACCCCTAATCTGCCGACCGGACCGCGCCGCTATTATAATAAAGTTATTAACCCCTAATCCGCCTCACTCCCGCCTCAATAACCCTATAATAAATAGTATTACCCCCTAATCTGCCCTCCCTAACATTGCCGACACCTAACTTCAAACATTAACCCCTAATCTGCCGACTGGAGCTCACCGCTATTCTAATAAATGTACTAACCCCTAAAGCTAATTCTAACCCATAACCCTAACACACCCCTAAGTTAAATATAATTTTTATCTAACGAAATAAATTAACTATTATTAAATAACTTATTCCTATTTGAAGCTAAATACTTAACTGTAAAATAAACCCTAATATAGCTACAATATAAATAATAATTATATTGTAGCTATTTTAGGATTAATATTTATTTTACAGGCAACTTTGTAATTATATTAACCAGGTACAATAGCTATTAAATAGTTAATAACTATTTAATAGTTACCTAGTTAAAATAATTACAAAATTACCTGTAAAATAAATCCTAACCTAAGTTACAATTAAACCTAACACTACACTATCAATAAATAAATAAAATAAAATACCTACAATTATCTACAATTAAACCTAACACTACACTATCAATAAATTAATTAAATACAATACCTACAAATAACTACAATTAAATAAACTAACTAAAGTACAAAAAATAAAAAAGAACTAAGTTACAAAAAATAAAAAAATATTTACAAACATTAGAAAAATATTACAACAATTTTAAACTAATTACACCTACTCTAAGCCCCCTAATAAAATAACAAAGCCCCCCAAAATAAAAAAATGCCCTACCCTATTCTAAATTAGAAAAGTTCAAAGCTCTTTTACCTTACCAGCCCTGAACAGGGCCCTTTGTGGGGCATGCCCCAAAGAATTCAGCTCTTTTGCCTGTAAAAAAAACACATACAATACCCCCCCCCCAACATTACAACCCACCACCCACATACCCCTAATCTAACCCAAACCCCCCTTAAATAAACCTAACACTAAGCCCTTGAAGATCTTCCTACCTTATCTTCACCATACCAGGTTCACCGATCCGTCCTCGGAAGTCTTGATCCAAGCCTAGGAAGTGTTGATCCAAGCCCAAGCGGGGGGCTGAAGAGTGACGTCCATCCTCGGGCTGAAGTCTGGATCCAAGCGGCTGCTGAAGAACTCCATCATCGGGCTAAAGTCGGAAGTCCATCATCGGGATGAAGTCTTCTATCAAGCCGCATCTTAAATCTTCTTTCTTCTGGAGCGGAGCGGAGCCATCTTCTTTCCAACCGACGCGGATCCAACCTCTTCAACCGACGCCTACTCGCCGAATGACGGTTCCTTTAAATGACGTCATCCAAGATGGCGTCCCTTGAATTCCGATTGGCTGATAGGATTCTATCAGCCAATCGGAATTAAGGTAGGAAAATTCTGATTGGCTGATGGAATCAGCCAATCAGAATCAAGTTCAATCTGATTGGCTGATCCAATCAGCCAATCAGATTGAGCTCGCATTCTATTGGCTGATCGGAACAGCCAATAGAATGCGAGCTCAATCTGATTGGCTGATTGGGCTTGGATCAACACTTCCGAGGCTTGGATCAAGACTTCCGAGGACGGATCGGTGAACCTGGTATGGTGAAGATAAGGTAGGAAGATCTTCAGGGGCTTAGTGTTAGGTTTATTTAAGGGGGGTTTGGGTTAGATTAGGGGTATGTGGGTGGTGGGTTGTAATGTTGGGGGGGGGTATTGTATGTTTTTTTTTTACAGGTAAAAGAGCTGAATTCTTTGGGGCATGCCCCGCAAAGGGCCCTGTTCAGGGCTGGTAAGGTAAAAGAGCTTTGAACTTTTTTAATTTAGAATAGGGTAGGGCATTTTTTTTATTTTGGGGGGCTTTGTTATTTTATTAGGGGGCTTAGAGTAGGTGTAATTAGTTTAAAATTGTTGTAATATTTTTCTAATGTTTGTAAATATTTTTTTATTTTTTGTAACTTAGTTCTTTTTTATTTTTTGTTCTTTAGTTAGTTTATTTCATTGTATTTATTTGTAGATATTGTATTTAATTAATTTATTGATAGTGTAGTGTTAGGTTTAATTGTAGATAATTGTAGGTATTTTATTTAATTAATTTATTGATAGTGTAGTGTTAGGTTTAATTGTAACTTAGGTTAGGATTTATTTTACAGGTAATTTTGTAATTATTTTAACTATTTTAGCTATTAAATAGTTCTTAACTATTTAATAGCTATTGTACCTGGTTAAAATAAATACAAAGTTACCTGTAAAATAAATATAAATCCCAAAATAGCTATAATATAATTATAATTTATATTGTAGCTATATTAGGGTTTATTTTACAGGTAAGTATTTAGCTTTAAATAGGAATAATTTATTTAATAAGAGTTAATTTATTTCGTTAGATTTAAATTATATTTAACTTAGGGGGGGTGTTAGTGTTAGGGTTAGACTTAGATTTAGGGGTTAATCCATTTATTACAGTAGCGGCGAGATTCGGTTGGCAGATTAGGGGTTAATAATTGAAGTTAGGTGTCGGCGATGTTAGGGAGGGCAGATTAGGGGTTAATACTATTTATTATAGGGTTATTGAGGCGGGAGTGAGGCGGATTAGGGGTTAATAAGTGTAGGCAGGTGGAGTCGACGTTGAGGGGGGCAGATTAGGGGTTAATAAATATAATATAGGGGTCGGCTGTGTTAGGGGCAGCAGATTAGGGGTACATAAGGATAACGTAGGTGGCGGCGCTTTGCGGTCGGCAGATTAGGGGTTAATTATTGTAGGTAGCTGGCGGCGACGTTGTGGGGGGCAGGTTAGGGGTTAATAAATATAATATAGGGGTCGGCGGTGTTAGGGGCAGCAGATTAGGGGTACATAAGTATAACGTAGGTGGCGGTCGGCAGATTAGGGGTTAAAAAAATGTAATCGAGTAGCGGCGATGTGGGGGGACCTCTGTTTAGGGGTACATAGGTAGTTTATGGGTGTTAGTTACTTTAGAGCACAGTAGTTAAGAGCTTTATAAACCGGCGTTAGCCCAGAAAGCTCTTAACTACTGACTTTTTTCTGCGGCTGGAGTTTTGTCGTTAGATTTCTAACGCTCACTTCAGCCAAGACTCTAAATACCTGCGTTAGAAAGATCCCATTGAAAATATAGGATACGCAAATGACGTAAGGGGATCTGCGGTATGGAAAAGTTGCGGCTGGAAAGTGAGCGTTAGACCCTTTCCTGACTCCAAATACCAGCGGTAGCCCAAAACCAGCGTTAGGAGCCTCTAACGCTGGTTTTGACGGCTACCGCCCAACTCTAAATCTAGGCCATTGTGTCAGAAGCTAACAGGTTAAACTGATTACCTGAGCTGAAAACAGTACTAACATGAATCCCTTAGCTGATAAAACCCAGAAAGATCTTGAATTCAGGTAGCCAAACTGTCTTAACAAAATAACCATAGAAGGTTAATCAATTATACAGCTGGCAAGATAGATGAATTGCCTAAGAACAGAGTTCATCAGATAAAAAACCGACAAAGTTGAGAAGCAAGGAATTTAAACTAATACAACAGTAGATAGTTAATACCTTACTGAGCTTGTTGATGTCGCTTCTGTTTGGATAAGGATTATAACAGGATGCTCTTGACAGACAGGTATCCGGATTGAGATCCTACTGTGAGTCAGGAAACAGATTAGGTTATCTGCAGACAGGGAAAAAGGGGAAGCGTGACCGGACAAAGTTTAGCATTCCCACACTGAGAGACACACAGAGATGAACAGGCTGCAGCTGATGACGTCAGGTTTACAAACCTGAGCACTGTTGTTTGTAGTAAAAGTGCTCAGTAGAAAACAGAGAGACAAAAACAACCAAATCGAAAAAAAGGATTATTTTCCACAGGTAAGTAGAGGTAGAAAGCCAGCAAGTAGTTCTGTAGTTAATTCTTCATAGACCAGAGGAGTTGAATGCTTAACCGCCTCAATAAACTAGCAATGAACTAAGAAGTGAGGAGCTTTAAATAGGGTAGAACAGGTAAAGAATTAAAGTGACATTACAGTTCCTGACATAGTCCCCCCTCAAGGAAATCACTCTGAGGTTTCATAGATGAGGTGGATCCGGATGACGGCTATGAAAAAGAGATATCAATCTAGGAGCAGAGATGTTAGAAGCAGGCTCCCAAGAATCATCCTCATGCCCATATCCAATGCACCAAATATTGCAATTGACCCAAATGAATCCTGGAATCGAAAATACTATACTCCTCATACTCAAGGTTAGGAGATGTACCAGGAACATCCTTAGTATATTGGTTCACAGTGGCAGTTGAATTACATGGTTTAACCAGAGACACATGAAACATGGAATGTATCCTGTAAGACTTAGGCAACTGAAGAGAAATGGTAGCTGGGTTAGGAATTGCTAGAATGGGGAATATACCAATGTACAATTTGCCTAATTTCCTAGAAGGGACATGTAGTTTAAGGTTTTTCGTTGAGAGTCAGACTAGTTGACCAATCTTATATTCAGGTTGAGGTATATGAAGTAGATCATAGTATTTCTACTGTGTTACTTGAGCTGCTTTGATATTATTATGAAAAATAGAGAAGGCTTGGTTGATGTTGTATTAACATGATCATTAACATGTGGACATGATGCTTGTCAGTGTACAGGTGAATGACATCAATACACTCACCAAGTACCACTGACTTTAAACCAATTCAAATACATGTGTCCTAGATCTATTTGGATTGGAAGGGGGAATTATGTCAAGGTACAGGTGAATGACACACACACACACACACATATATATATATATATATATATATATATATATATATATATATACTAACACATATATATATAATAAGACAAAAGAATTTGTTTATATATGAAGCCATGTTTTTATCAGATATTACTATAAGGTTACAATTCTGATGTCAGGAATTGACTTTAAACCCATGTAATTTGAATACACATCTCAGATCTCAATGCAGACAAGATGTCCCAAAAACTTCAAAAGAGAGCATTTGCTCCCTAGATAAAAGTACAAACTTCAAAACATTCTTTACCTCACCACTTAATGAGATTAGATCTTTTCAAAGATAAACATGGTACCTAGATCAGGATGCTACCTGTGGTGAGGGGGAGTCTATAAAGCCCCTAAACCTCAAATACACGTCTGTATTGCTTGCTAAACAGAAAATATCAGATAGATTACGAGTTTTTGTCGGTAAGCTGTGCGGTGCTAACAAGCCTTTTTCTTCTATAGGGTACGACGAGTCCTCGGATTCATCCTTTACTTGTGGGATATTGTGGCAAAGAGCACCACAGCAGAGCTTTCTATATAACTCCTCTCTTAGCTCCACCCCCAGTCATTCTCTTTGCCTACTCTAAGTACTAGGAAGGGTAAAGTGAAAAAGGTGATAAAATATTAGTTTTTAATTTCTTCAAGCAAGAGTTTTTTGTTTTAAATGGTACCAGTGTATACTATTTACTCTCAGGCAGCAGATGGATGAAGACTTCTGCCTGGAGGATGATGATCTTAGCATTTGTAACTAAGATCCAGTGCTGTTCCCACAGAGGCTGAGGGGTACAAGAAACTTCAGTGTGAGGAACATTTTCATGCTATATAGCAGTGAGGTATGTTCAGTCATTTTCTCTGGAGAGACTGTGTATTTCAGAAAGGCTGACAGTATCCCCATGAGGGTAAGGGTAAGCAGTAATCCTAAGAACTATAGAAAGGCATTACTAAGCTTGCATAAGGGGCTAATTAAAAATGGTTGACACTGAGTTTTGAATGTTTGTGGGCAAACGTTTTCTGAACTGAGAGTGCTGTTAACGTTTTGTGGGCAATAACGTTTTTTGGGCAACTTTATTGAGGGTACACTTGGCTTATTTTTTGGGTCTCAGAACCCACATGGCTAGTTTAAAACCGCTCTGGTGCGGTTCTTTGAGGCTTTAGAGACATCAAGTGAGATGGGCGGGGCCTATTTTCACGCCTCAGATGCGCAGTTGTTTTCACTCAGCAAGCAGCAAGCTCCAACTCCTGAGGGCCCTTGTGGATGTTTTGGGCCAAATTGAAGCTTTAACCCCATATTTACTATCCCTGAGGGCAGGTAGGCGCCACAGCAGGGCTGTGGCAAGGTGCTGGGGGGGGGGTTCCGGATTTAGGGCTTAATTCAATCCGGTTTGCACAATAAAGGTTTAAATGTTAAATTTTCTTGTGGGGCAAACTTAACTACACATATTGAGTCTGCTATCAACAATTTGAAAAATTTGGTGCATTTTAAAGCAGTTTTGCAGAACGTGTATGCTTTTTTTCTCTTAAAGGCGCAGTACCGTTTTTTAAGATTGTTGTTTTTTTCACTAAATAAAGTGTTTTCATGCTTGTTTGTAGTCATTACTAGCCTGTTCAACATGTCTGACATTGAGGAAAGTCTTTGTTCAATATGTTTAGAAACCATTGTGGAACCCCCACTTAGAATGTGTCCCTCATGCACTGAAAGGTCAATAAATTGCAAAGAACATATTTTAGCTACTAAAAGTATGTTGCAGGATGATTCTCAGTCAGAAGTGAATCAGGTTATGCCATCTAATTCTCCCCAAGTGTCACAACCATTAATGCCCGCACAAGTGACGCCAAGTACTTCTAGTGCGTCTAATTCTTTCACCCTGCAAGATATGGCCGCAGTTATGAATACTACCCTCACAGAGGTTTTATCTAAGCTGCCTGGGTTGCAGGGGAAGCGCAGTAGGTCTGGTGTGAGAACAAATGCTGAGCCCTCTGACGCTTTATTAGCCATATCCTATGTACCCTCACAATGTTCTGAGTTGGGGGTGAGGGATTTGCTGTCTGAGGGAGAGATTTCTGATTCAGGAAAGATGTTCCCTCAGACAGACTCAGATATGACGGCTTTTAAATTTAAACTAGAACACCTCTGCTTATTGCTCAGGGAGGTTTTAGGGACTCTAGATGATTGTGACCCCATTGTAGTTCCAGAGAAATTGTGTAAAATGGACAGATTTCTAGAGGTTCCTGGTTACACTGATGTTTTTCCAGTCCCTAAGAGGAATTCAGGCATTGTTACTAAGGAGTGGGATAGACCAGGTATTCCGTTCGCTCCCCCTCCTACTTTTAAGAAAATGTTTCCCATATCAGACACCATGCGGGACTCGTGGCAGACGGTCCCTAAGGTGGAGGGAGCTATTTCTACCCTGGCAAAGCATATAACTATACCTATTGAGGACAGTTGTACTTTCAAAGATCCTATGGATAAAAAATTAGAGGGTCTCCTAAAGAAAATATTTGTTAATCAGGGTTTTCTTCTCCGACCTATAGTGTGCATTGTTCCCGTAACTACTGCAGCTGCTTTTTGGTTCGAGGCTCTTCAGGTTGAGGCCCCATTAGATGATATTCTGGATAGAATTAGGGCTCTCAAGCTAGCTAATTCTTTCATTACAGATGCCGCTTTTCAACTGGCTAAATTAGCGGCAAAGAATTCAGGTCTTGCCATTTTAGCGCGTAGAGCGTTATGGCTTAAGTCCTGGTCTGCTGATGTGTCATGAAAATCTAAGTTTTTAGCCATCCCTTTCAAGGGTAAGACCCTATTGGGGCCTGAACTGAAAGAGATCATTTCAGACATCACTGGAGGGAAAGGCCATGCCCTTCCTCAGGATAAGACAAAAAAGATGAGGACCAAACAAAATAATTTTCGTTCCTTTCGAAACTTCAAAGGTGGTCCCTCTACCTCTTCCCCTGCTGCAAAGCAAGAGGGGAATTTTGCTCAATCCAAGTCAGTCTGGAGACCTAACCAGACTTGGAACAAAAGTAAACAGGCCAAGAAGCTCGCTGCTGCCACCAAGACAGCATGAAGGGGTAGCCCCCGATCCGGGACCGGATCTAGTAGGGGGCAGACTTTCTCTCTTTGCTCAGGCTTGGGCAAGAGACATTCAGGACTCCTGGGCTTTAGAAATCGTAACCCAGGGGTATCTTCTAGATTTCAGAGATTCTCCTCCAAGGGGGAGATTCCATCTTTCTCAATTGTCTGTAAACCAGACAAAACGAGAGGCATTCTTATGCTGTGTAGAAGACCTATATACCATGGGAGTGATCTGCCCAGTTCCGAAAACAGAACAGGGGCAGGGGTTCTACTCCAATCTGTTTGTGGTTCCCAAAAAAGAGGAAACCTTCAGACCAATTTTAGATCTCAAGATCCTAAACAAATTCCTCAGAGTCCCATCTTTCAAGATGGAGACCATTCGGACTATTTTACCAATGATCCAGGAGGGTCAATATATCTACACATACCTATCCACAAAGATCATCACCAGTTCCTCAGGTTCGCCTTTCTGGACAAGCATTACCAGTTTGTGGCTCTTCCCTTCGGGTTGGCCACAGCTCCCAGAATTTTCACAAAGGTGCTAGGGTCCCTTCTGGCAGTTCTAAGGCCGCAGGGCATAGCAGTGGCGCCTTATCTGGATGATATCTTAATTCAGGCGTCGACTTACCAACTAGCCAAGTCTCACATGGACATCGTGTTGGCTTTTCTAAGATCTCACGGGTGGAAGGTGAACGTAAAAAAAGTTCACTTATCCCTCTCACAAGAGTTCCATTCCTGGGATCTCTGATAGATTCGGTGGACATGAAAAATTTTCTGACGGAGGTCAGGAAATCAAAGATATTAACCACCTGCCGAGCTCTTCATTCCATTCCTCGGCCGTCAGTGGCTCAGTGTATGGAGGTAATCGGACTAATGGTAGCGGCAATGGACATAGTTCCGTTTGCTCGCTTGCATCTCAGACCACTGCAACTATGCATGCTCAATCAGTGGAATGGGGATTATGCAGATTTATCTCCTCAGATAAATCTGGATCAAGAGACCAGAGACTCTCTTCTTTGGAGGTTGTCACAGGATCATCTGTCCCAGGGAATGTGTTTCTGCAGGCCAGCGTGGGTCATAGTGACGATGGACGCCAGCCTATTGGGCTGGGGTGCAGTCTGGAATTCCCTGAAAGCACAGGGTTTGTGGACTCAGGAGGAGGCTCTCCTCCCGATAAATATTCTAGAAGTGAGAGCGATATTCAACGTGCTTCAGGCGTGGCCTCAGCTGGTTTCGGCCAGATTCATAAGATTCCAGCCGGACAATATCACGACTGTAGCATATATCAATCATCAGGGGGGAACAAAGAGTTCTCTAGCGATGATAGAGGTTACCAAAATAATTCGATGGGCAGAGACTCACTCTTGCCATCTATCAGCAATCTATATCCCAGGAGTGGAGAACTGGGAAGCAGATTTTCTAAGTCGTCAGACTTTTCATCCGGGGGAGTGGGAACTCCATCTGGAGGTGTTTGCACAATTGATCCAGCAATGGGACACACCAGAATTGGATCGGATGGCATCTCATCAGAACGCCAAACTTCCTTGTTACGGGTCCAGGTCAAGGGATCCTCAGGCAGTACTGATAGATGCTCGAGCAGTACCCTGTTCGTTCAACCTGACTTATGTGTTTCCACCATTTCCTCTTCTTCCTTGTTTGATTGCCAGAATCAAACAGGAGAGAGCTTTGGTGATTTTGATAGCACCTGCGTGACCACGCAGGACTTGGTATGCAGACCTGGTGGACATGTCATCTCTTCCACCATGGACTCTGCCACTGAGACAGGACATTCTGATTCAAGGTCCGTTCCAGCATTCAAATCTAGTTTCTCTGCAGCTGACTGCTTGCAGATTGAACGCTTGATTTTATCCAAGCCGGGTTTCTCTGAGTCGGTCATAGATACCTTGATTCAGGCTCGAAAGTCTGTCACTAGGAACATTTATCATAAGATATGGCGTAAATATCTTTATTGGTGTGAATCCAAAGGCTACTCATGGAGTAAGATCAGGATTCCTAGGATTTTGTCCTTTCTCCAAGAAGGATTGGAGAAGGGCCTATCAGCTAGTTCCTTAAAGGGACAGATATCTGCTTTATCAATTCTACTGCACAAGCGTCTGGCAGATGTTCCAGATGTTCAGTCTTTCTGTCAGGCTTTAGTTAGAATCAAGCCTGTGTTTAAACCTGTTGCTCCGCCATGGAGTTTGAATTTAGTTCTTAAAGTTCTTCAAGGGGTTCCGTTTGAACCTATGCATTCCATAGATATTAAGCTTCTATCTTGGAAAGTTCTGTTTTTAGTTGCTATCTCTTCGGCTCGAAGAGTTTCTGAACTATCTACGTTGCAATGCGACTCGCCTTATCTTGTTTTCCATGCTAATAAGGTGTTTTTTGTACCAAACCTGGATTCCTTCCTAGAGTTGTTACTAATAGGAATATCAATCAGGAACTTGTTCCTTCTCTGTGTCCTAAACCTTCCTCTAAGAAGGAGCGTCTGTTGCACAACTTGGATGTGGTTCATGCTTTGAAGTTTTACTTGCAAGCAACCAAGGATTTCCGTCAAACATCTTCTTTGTTGTCTATTCTGGAAAACGTAGAGGTCAAAAAGCTATGGCTGCCTCTCTTTCTTTTTGGCTGAAAAGCATCATCCATTTAGCATACGAGACTGCTGGACAGCAGCCTCCTGAAAGGTTTACAGCTCACTCTACTAGAGCGGTGGCTTCCACATGGGCTTTTAAAAATGATGCTTCTGTTAAACAGATTTGTAAGGCTGCGACTTGGTCTTCGCTTCATACCTTTTCCAAATTTTACAAATTTGATACTTTTGCTTCTTCGCCGGCTATTTTTGTGAGAAAAGTTCTTCAAGCAGTGGTGCCTTCTGTTTAACCATCTGTCTTGTCCCTCCCGTTCATCCGTGTCCTGTAGCTTTGGTATTGTATCCCACAAGTAAAGGATGAATCCGTGGACTCATCATACCTTATAGAAGAAAATTAAATTTATGCTTACCTGATAAATTAATTTCTTCTATGGTACGACGAGTCCACGGCCCGCCCTGTCATTTTAAGACAGTTTATATTTTTTTATTTTAAAACTTCAGTCACCTCTGCACCTTTTAGTTTCTCCTTTTTTCTTCCTGTACCTTCGGTCGAATGACTGGGGGGGGAACTAAGGGAGGAGCTATATAGACAGCTCTGCTATGGTGCTCTTTGCCACTTCCTGTTAGCAGGAGGATAATAACCCACAAGTAAAGGATGAATCCGTGGACTCGTCGTACCATAGAAGAAATTAATTTATCAGGTAAGCATAAATTTACTTTTTTCTCACCGTTTACTTAAGACAGTGCTGGTATTACAGGTTTTTTCAACCCGGCGTTAGCCTCTAAAAAGTGAGCGGAGAGCAAAATTTAGCTCCACATCTCACTGTAATACCAGCGCTGCTTACGGTAGCGGTAAGCTGGCTAAACGTGGTCATGCACAATTTCCCCATAGGAAACAATGGGGCTGAGCTGTCTGAAAAAACCTAACTCCTGCAAAAAAGCAGCGTTCAGCTCCTAACGCAGCCCCATTGTTTTCTATGGGAAAATAAATTTTACGTCTACACCTAACACCCTAACATGAACCCCGAGTCTAAACACCCCTAATCTTACACTTATTAACCCCCTAAGCTGCCGCCCCCGACATCGTCGACACCTGCTTTATATTATTAACCCCTAATCTACCGCTCCGGACACCGCCGCCACCTACATTATACTAATGCACCCCTAATCTGATGCCCCTAACATTGCCAACACCTATATTATATTTAATAACCCCTAATCTGCCGCCCCCCCCAATGTCGTCACAACCTACCTACAATTATTAACCCCTAATCTGCCGCCCCCAACGTCGCCGCCACTATAATAAATATATTAACCCTTTATCTAAATCTAATCCTAAACCTAACACCCCCCTAATTTAAATATAATTTAAAATAATCTTAATAAAATTACTACAATTAAATAAATTATTCCTATTTAAAACTAAATAATTACCTATAAAATAAACCCTAAGCTATCTAGAATTTAACTAATAGTTACATTGTATCAAGCTTAGGGTTTATATTTATTTTACAGGCAACTTTGTATTTATTTTAACTAGGTAGAAATGTTAGTAAATAGTTATTAACTATTTACTAACTATCTAGCAAAAATAAATATAAATATACCTGTAAAATAAAACCCTAACCTAAGTTACAATTACACCTAACACTACACTATAATTAAATTAATTCGCTAAACTAACTACAATTAATTCCAATCAAATTAAATAAACTAAAGTACAAGAAACAACAATCAGCCAATAGAATTGAAGTTCAATCCTATTGGCTGATCTAATCAGCCAATAGGATTGAGCTTGCATTCTATTGGTTGTTCCAATCAGCCAATAGAATGCAAGCTCAATTCTATTGGCTGATTGCATCAGCCAATTGGATTTTCCTACCTTAATTCTGATTGGCTGATAGAAGGCTCCTTTAAGGGACGTCATCCAAGATGGCGTCCCTTCAATTCCTATTGGCTGATAGGATTATATCAGCCAATCGGAATTAAGGTAGGAAAAATCTGATTGGCTGATTGAATCAGCCAATCAGATTCAAGTTCAATCCGATTGGCTGATCCAATCAGCCAATCAGATTGAGCTCGCATTCTATTGGCATGCCCCCACAAAAGGCCCTTTTAAGGGCTGGTACAGTACAATACTAGTGTAATACACGGCCATCTGAATCCATCCGAATCTACCAAATAAATTCGAATCGATTCGGATTTATTCGGTAGATTCGGCACTACCGCAATTTAGAATTTGAATCGATCCGAATCTCCGAATTCGACAAAATTCGTTCGAATTTTGATTCGGACCGAACCGAATCGCACATGTCTAATATTAAATAAATATTTGCTGTATTGAATAATAACTACATTGGTATATATAAATACTGACCCCTTGATTTCCAGATAAACACATTTCTCTGTTTTCCAGAAATCTAGTGAAAATTACAGGAGGAACTGATGTGGAAATGGAATCTCTAAATAAGAATCTATATAATAAATGTATAAATCTTAGACTAATTTCAAAATAATATCTGTCCCTTTGTTTTTCAGACAAGGTGTCCCATGAATAGTAGTCATAAACACAGACATATGTCGATATTTTCTATTTTAACATAGAAATTGATAAAATAATGATGTTTGGTATCGAATTGTACATTTTCTGTTATGCTAAATGAAATATAGATGCTGAAACGAGAGTTTTATTAATGCAAAAAGTTATAGTTTGATAAATAATCACTTTATATGGATGTAATCTTTTCTAATTGACATCCAAAACCTCCCCTGGCACAGACTAAACTTATTCCCTGATCTAGACTCTGCAGTTAAATTCTTTCAGTCTGAACTCCTACAAGTTTGGGATTTACATGCCCCGCTGCGTAAGGTGAGAGTAAAAGGAGCACACCTGAATTGGATCACAGCTGACTTCATTCAAATGTACCAGTTTCGGGATTTATTGTGGTCAAAATTCAAACATACAGGCTCTATGAACGATCACTGTGTATATAGAAAATGGTGAAATATATGCTCTAAACAAACAAAATTGGCTAAGGCCCAATATTTCTGTGAAAATCTGAACAATAACATATCAAACCCTAGAAAGTTTTGGAAACTCATAAATAACTTACAAAATCCTCCAATCCACTCCCAACCCCCCACTGTCAATGTGGACAACCATACCCTGCAACTCCCCTTAGAAGTAGCAAATGCCTTTAATAGTTATTTTGTCGGATGCTCCACCACCCTGATTGACAAACTAATAAATGACACGCATCCTGAAACTACAAATGTGGATCAGGCCCCACTAAATCAGCAAAGACCCAATAAAGAGAAGTTCAATTTTAGACCTGTACCCATCAATGTCATTAAGAAACACATTAATAATCTAAAAATGAAAAACCAGTCTGGACCTGATCAAATCCCAGCAATGCTGTTGAAGCTCAGTGCGCCGGCAATTGCTAAACCGGTCAGAACCCTAATTAATGAATCCTTGGTGTCTGGATACATACCCATACTTTGGAAAACTTCAAGAGTAGTGCCTATCCATAAAGGTGGGGAGTTAACCTTGGTTTCTAATTATCGCCCTATACCTTTGCTCCCAGTTTTGTCAAAAATCTTAGAAAAATGCGTCCATACGCAATTATGTGAGTATTACCAACAATCTAACTATCTGACCCCTGATCAATCAGGTTTTCGCCCGAATCACTCCACTACAACTGCCCTCCTAAAAGTTTGCAACGACATCCAAACTGGCATGGAACAAGGAGACCTAACTGGAGCTATTTTTCTTGATTTTGCAAAGGCCTTTGACACAGTAGACCACAACATACTACTGCTCAAACTAGAAAACTCTGGTATTGCTGATCGTCCATTAACCTGGTTTCGATCATATGTATCGGATCGATCACAATATGTCTCGATTTCTGTCAGCAACTCCCTCCCTCTTCCAGTCACGTGTGGTGTACCCCAAGGTTCCATTCTCGGCCCCCTACTATTCACATTATTTATAAATTATCTGCCTAATTTCTGCAAATCCTCAACTGTACACATGTACGCAGATGACACAGTAATCTATGCAAACAATTCCGATCTGTTGCAGCTTGAAGCAGTGCTCAAAGACCAGTTCACAGAGGTAGAAAAGTGGATCTCAAAAAACAAACTCTTCCTAAACACTGACAAAACTGTCACAATGATATTTGGAACGGGACCTAAATTACAAAATTCCCATCTTCGCATCAAAACAAAATCCAATTGCACGCTGTCCGCAGTTCACTCTTTTAAATACTTAGGTATGTTGTTAGACCCCAATCTATCTTTTGGCCTCCACATAGAAAAACTTGCATCTAAACTTTATCCAAAACTAGGTGCCCTGTACAGAAACAAATCCTGCCTCAGCCCTACAGTAAGGGAAAAGATTGTACTGCAAATGTTGATGCCTATCATGGATTATGGGGACATAGTATATGCACCTGCACCGCAAACTCACCTTAATAAACTTAATACATTGTACAACTCATTCTGCCACTTTGTGCTACAATGTAACTACAGGACCCAACATTGTTTATTTAAGGGGGGTTTGGGTGGGTTAGAGTAGGGGTATGTGGGTGGTGGGTTTTATTGTTGGGGGTTGTATTTTTTTTTACAGGCAAAAGAGCTGATTACTTTGGGGCATGCCCAGCAAAAAGCCCTTTTAAGGGCTGGTAAAAGAGCTGATACTTTGTAATGTAGAATAGGGTAGGGACTTTTATTATTTTGGTTTTTTTTTATTTTATTAGTGGGCTTAGATTAGGTGTAATTAGTTTAAAATTCTAAAAAGTAAGGTGAGAGTAAAAGGAGCACACCTGAATTGGATCACAGCTGACCTCATTGAAATGTACCAGTTTCGGGATTCATTGTGGGCAAAATTCAAACATACAGGCTCTATGAACGATCACTGTGTATATAGAAAATGGTGAAATATATGCTCTAAACAAACAAAATTGGCCAAGGCCCAATATTTCTGTGAAAATCTGAACAATAACATATCAAACCCTAGAAAGTTTTGGAAACTCATAAATAACTTACAAAATCCTCCAATCCACTCCCAGCCCCCCACTGTCAATGTGGACAACCATACCCTGCAACTCCCCTTAGAAGTAGCAAATGCCTTTAATAGTTATTTTGTCGGATGCTCCACCACCCTGATTGACAAACTAATAAATGACACGCATCCTGAAACTACAAATGTGGATCAGGCCCCACTAAATCAGCAAAGACCCAATATAGAGAAGTTCAATTTTAGACCTGTACCCATCAATGTCATTAAGAAACACATTAATAATCTAAAAATGAAAAACCAGTCTGGACCTGATCAAATCCCAGCAATGCTGTTGAAGCTCAGTGCGCCGGCAATTGCTAAACCGGTCAGAACCCTAATTAATGAATCCTTGGAGTCTGGATACATACCCATACTTTGGAAAACTTCAAGAGTAGTGCCTATCCATAAAAGTGGGGAGTTAACCTTGGTTTCTAATTATCGCCCTATATCTTTGCTCCCAGTTTTGTCAAAAATCTTAGAAAAATGCGTCCATACGCAATTATGTGAGTATTACCAACAATCTAACTATCTGACCCCTGATCAATCAGGTTTTCGCCCGAATCACTCCACTACAACTGCCCTCCTAAAAGTTTTCAACGACATCCAAACTGGCATGGAACAAGGAGACCTAACTGGAGCTATTTTTCTTGATTTTGCAAAGGCCTTTGACACAGTAGACCACAACATACTACTGCTCAAACTAGAAAACTCTGGTATTGCTGATCGTCCATTAACCTGGTTTCGATCATATGTATCGGATCAATCACAATATGTCTCCATTTCTGTCAGCAACTCCCTCCCTCTTCCAGTCACGTGTGGTGTACCCCAAGGTTCCATTCTCGGCCCCCTACTATTCACATTATTTATAAATTATGTGCCTAATATCTGCAAATCCTCAACTGTACACATGTACGCAGATGACACAGTAATCTATGCAAACAATTCCGATCTGTTGCAGCTTGAAGCAGTGCTCCAAGACCAGTTCACAGAGGTAGAAAAGTGGATCTCAAAAAACAAACTCTTCCTAAACACTGACAAAACTGTCACAATGATATTTGGAACGGGACCTAAATTACACAAATTACAAAATTCCCATCTTCGCATCAAAACAAAATCCAATTGCACGCTGTCCGCAGTTCACTCTTTTAAATACTTAGGTATGTTGTTAGACCCCAATCTATCTTTTGGCCTCCACATAGAAAAACTTGCATCTAAACTTTATCCAAAACTAGGTGCCCTGTACAGAAACAAATCCTGCCTCAGCCCTACAGTAAGGGAAAAGATTGTACTGCAAATGTTGATGCCTATCATGGATTATGGGGACATAGTATATGCACCTGCACCGCAAACTCACCTTAATAAACTTAATACATTGTATAACTCATTCTGCCACTTTGTGCTACAATGTAACTACAGGACCCACCATTGTTTATTTAAGGGGGGTTTGGGTGGGTTAGAGTAGGGGTATGTGGGTGGTGGGTTTTATTGTTGGGGGGTTGTATTTTTTTTTACAGGCAAAAGAGCTGATTACTTTGGGGCATGCCCAGCAAAAAGCCCTTTTAAGGGCTGGTAAAAGAGCTGATACTTTGTAATGTAGAATAGGGTAGCGACTTTTATTATTTTGTTTTTTTTTTATTTTATTAGTGGGCTTAGATTAGGTGTAATTAGTTTAAAATTCTAAAAAGTAAGGTGAGAGTAAAAGGAGCACACCTGAATTGGATCACAGCTGACCTCATTGAAATGTACCAGTTTCGGGATTCATTGTGGGCAAAATTCAAACATACAGGCTCTATGAACGATCACTGTGTATATAGAAAATGGTGAAATATATGCTCTAAACAAACAAAATTGGCCAAGGCCCAATATTTCTGTGAAAATCTGAACAATAACATATCAAACCCTAGAAAGTTTTGGAAACTCATAAATAACTTACAAAATCCTCCAATCCACTCCCAGCCCCCCACTGTCAATGTGGACAACCATACCCTGCAACTCCCCTTAGAAGTAGCAAATGCCTTTAATAGTTATTTTGTCGGATGCTCCACCACCCTGATTGACAAACTAATAAATGACACGCATCCTGAAACTACAAATGTGGATCAGGCCCCACTAAATCAGCAAAGACCCAATATAGAGAAGTTCAATTTTAGACTTGTACCCATCAATGTCATTAAGAAACACATTAATAATCTAAAAATGAAAAACCAGTCTGGACCTGATCAAATCCCAGCAATGCTGTTGAAGCTCAGTGCGCCGGCAATTGCTAAACCGGTCAGAACCCTAATTAATGAATCCTTGGAGTCTGGATACATACCCATACTTTGGAAAACTTCAAGAGTAGTGCCTATCCATAAAAGTGGGGAGTTAACCTTGGTTTCTAATTATCGCCCTATATCTTTGCTCCCAGTTTTGTCAAAAATCTTAGAAAAATGCGTCCATACGCAATTATGTGAGTATTACCAACAATCTAACTATCTGACCCCTGATCAATCAGGTTTTCGCCCGAATCACTCCACTACAACTGCCCTCCTAAAAGTTTTCAACGACATCCAAACTGGCATGGAACAAGGAGACCTAACTGGAGCTATTTTTCTTGATTTTGCACAGAGGTAGAAATGTGGATCTCAAACTCTTCCTAAACACTGACAAAACTGTCACAATGATATTTGGAACAGGACCTAAATTACACAAATTACAAAATTCCCATCTTTGCATCAAAACAAAATCCAATTGCATGCTGTCCGCAGTTCACTCTTTTAAATACTTAGGTATGTTGTTAGACCCCAATCTATCTTTTGGCCTCCACATAGAAAAACTTGCATCTAAACTTTATCCAAAACTATGTGCCCTGTACAGAAACAAATCCTGCCTCAGCCCTACAGTAAGGGAAAAGATTGTACTGCAAATGTTGATGCCTATCATGGATTATGGGGACATAGTATATGCACCTGCACCGCAAACTCACCTTAATAAACTTAATACATTGTATAACTCGTTCTGCTGCTTTGTGCTACAATGTAACTACAGGACCCACCATTGTGACATGCTAAAAGAACTAAACTGGCTGTCCCTGAAATCCAGACGCAGCCTCCATCTTTCCTGCCTTGTGTTTAAGAGCCTTTCTGGGAAGCTCCCACCCTACCTGAGCAGAATGCTCTGCCCTGCTATCCCCACCACCTATAACCCCTGATCCAATTACAGCACATTATTTAGCTTGCCTCAATACAAAAAGAAAGCAGCTCGATCCTCCTTTTCCTACAGAGCACCACAATTATGGAATGACCTCCCTTACACTTTAAAAACTTCCCCAAGCCAAATATCCTTTAAGAGATCCCTCTCTACATATCTCAAACCAGAATGCACCTGTCATGGTTGATTAAATATTTCCTACCAGTTCTATGTTAAATGTTTGCATATATTGTGTATTATTATTGTTTTGTATTTTATTGTACAATATTGTATCAATACAGTGTTTTGTAGTCCCAGGACATACTTGAAAACGAGAGAAATCTCATTGTATCCTTCCTGGTAAAATATTTTATAAATAAATAAATAAATGTATTAAATTGTTAGCAATGTTTGATGGCGGGGCTGCATTCTTGGGTGTCTGCTGATACCTATAGATCAGAGACGGTATTACAGCTCGGGAGGTGTCTCCCAAGATGACCTATGAGATTTCAGATCCAAAGGGCCAATCATATCCTTTCACCAATGATTAAGATAATATAAGCTGAATGCAAGAGGAAAAAGGAGGCTGACTAAACATTTTGCTAAGGCTGGTGACTGAAAACTTGTGGCATTGGAATACAGTCATTTATAAGCAAGATTGGGCTACCTTTTATTATCCATATTGCAAATACACTTATTTTCATATGAGGTGAAACAAAGAATATTAGACATGTGCATGATCGAAAAATTCATTTCGTTTCGGTTTGGATTGATTCAGATTTTTTCGAATTTCGGTTCGGATCGATTCGGCAAAATTTGAATGAATTCGTTTCGGATTTATTCGGATTCGAATAAATTTGGCTGAATTCGGTTGGATTCGGTTCGGTTCCGAAATTCAGAATTTCCGTATGTGTCAGGTGGGATATGCTGTGTATTAGACTAGTATTATGTACTGTATATTAGGTGTAATCCATAGCAGAGTGATGTAACCTAAAACCTAATATACTGTACAATACTAGTGTAATACATGGCCATCCGAATCTACCGAATAAAGTCAGTAGTTAAGAGCTTTATAGTCTAACACCGGAATATAAAGCTCTTAACTACAGTGCTACAAAGTACACTAACACCCATAAACTACCTATGAACCACTAAACCGAGGCCCCCCCACTTTGCAAACACTATCATAAAATTATTTAACCCCTAATCTGCCGACCGGACACCGCCGCCACTTACATTATAGCTATGAACCCCTAATCTGCTGTCCCTAACATTGGCAACACCTACATTATAGTTATTAACCCCTAATATGCCCCCCCAAACGTCGCCGCAACCTAACTACAAGTATTAACCCCTAATCTGCCAACCGGACATCGCCACCACTATAATAAATGTATAAACCCCTAAACCGCAGCACTCCCGCCTTGCAAACACTATAATACATTTTATTAACCCCTAATCTGACCCCCCCCAAACGTCGCTGCAACCTAACTACAAGTATTAACCCCTAATCTGCCGACCGGACCTCGCCGCCACTATAATAAATGTATTGATTTTATTGATTTTAGGAAATCTAATCGATGTTTACAATTGCCCATTCATATAAATGGAACTGAGGTTGAACGTGTACCAAGTTTCAAGTTTCTGGGCACACACATCTCTGAGGATTTGACTTGGTCTTTGAATACCTCAACTTTAGTGAAAAAAGCATAACAACGTCTCTATTTTTTAAGAACACTGAAAAAAGTTAATTTATCTACTCAGATTTTAATTAATTTTTATCGCTGTACTATTGAGAGTATTCTCACCAACTGTATCACAGTATGGTATGGAAACTGTACTAATTCTGATCGCAAAGCTCTGCAACGGGTAGTTAAAACCGCCCAGTATATCATAGGTGCTCAGTTACCTACCATTGAAGATCTTCAAAGCAGACGTAGCCTTTTAAAGGCCTATCGAATTATTCATGATCCCTTCCATGTTAGCAACAGACTATTTGCCCTTTTACCATCTGGGAGACGTTATAGAAGCTTAAAAGAAAAAACTGCTAGATTACGGAATAGTTTTTTTCCAAGAGCCATTACTCTGCTAAATAATAACTTTTAAAAATCTCTCTTATGCTCATAGCCTTTTTTAATTTTTTAATTTTTTTATCCTTCTGATGATTAGATCTTTTTATTATAATGAAGAAAGTGCTAAATTAATGGTTTTAATTTAATTTATTGATTATCCTGTTAATGGTTCTTTTTCACCTCACTTTATATTCACATAACACATATAATATAAAATACACATATGATTCATATAAAACACTCATGATTCACATCATATATATAATGCAAATGTACACATATGTGTGCAAGATGACTAATTTTTTATTACATTTTTTTACACATATATATACTTTTTTGTATGGAACTGATTTTTTTTGCACTTGCACTTTATTACACTTGCATTGTACTTACTTTTGTGGTATAGAAATTTTTTGCACAAGTCACTTCAATTTTTTGCTATCTATTAGTTTTACCATTATAGTGCTATCTGTGTATAGGATTGGTTAGATTTTCAAATATAATTTTGTTGTCTCTGTTTTCCTACTTTGTACAATGACAATAAAACTAATCTAATCTAATCTTAACCCCTAAACCGCCGCACTCCCGCCTCGCAAACAGTATAATACATTTTATTAACCCCTAATCTACCCCTCCCAACATCGCCGCAACCTAACTACAAGTATTAACCCCTAATCTGCCGACCGGACATCGCCGCCACGATAATAAATGTATTAACCCCTAAACCGCCGCACTCCCACCTCGCAAACACTATAATACATTTTATTAACCCTTAATCTGTCCTCCCTAACATCGCCGCCACCTACCTACAATTATTAACCACTAATCTCCCGCCCCAAATGTCGCCGCTACTATAATAAAGTTATTAACCCCTAAACCTAAGTCTAACCCTAACCCTAACACCCCCTAACATAAATATAATTGAAATAAAACGAAATAATATTACTATAATTAAATAAATTAATCCTATTTAAAACTAAATACTTACCTGTAAAATAAACCCTAATATAGCTACAATATAACTAATAGTTACATTGTAGCTATTTTAGGATTTATATTTATTTTACAGGCAACTTTGTATTTATTTTAACTAGGTACAATAGTTATTAAATAGTTATTAACTATTTAATAACTAGCTAGCTAAAATAAATACAAATGTACCTGTAAAATAAATCCTAACCTAAGTTACAATTACACCTAACACTACACTATCATTAAATTAATTAAATAAATTAATCCTATTTAAAACTAAATACTTGTATTAACCCCTAATCTGCCCTCCCTAACATTGCTGCCACCTACCTACAATTATTAACCCCTAATCTCCCGCCCCCATGACATCACTTAAAGGTACCGTCATTTAGTCATTGGATCAAGAAAGAAGAGGATGCTCCACGTCGGATTTCTTCAGGATGCTGCCGCTCCGCTCCGGATGGATGAAGATAGAAGATGCCGCCTGGATGAAGACTTCTGATGGATGGAAGACCTCTTCTTGCCCCACTTGGATGAAGACTTCTGCCGGTCTGGATATCCTCTTCTGCCCCATCGGATGAAGACTTTGGCCCGGCTGGGTGAAGACGACTCAAGGTAGGGAGATCTTCAGGGGGGTAGTGTAGGGTTTATTTAAGGGGGGTTTGGGTGGGTTAGAGTAGGGGTATGTGGGTGGTGGGTTTTAATGTTGGGGGGTTTGTATTTTTTTTACAGGCAAAAGAGCTGATTACTTTGGGGCATGCCCAGCAAAAAGCCCTTTTAAGGGCTGGTAAAAGAGCTGATACTTTGTAATGTAGAATAGGTTAGGGACTTTTATTATTTTGTTTTTTTTTTATTTTATTAGGGGGATTAGATTAGGTGTAATTAGTTTAAAATTCTTGTAATATTTTTTTATTTTTTGTAATTTAGTGTTTGTTTTTTTGTACTTTAGTTTAGTTTATTTAATTGTATTTAATTGTAGGTACTTGTAGTTAATTTATTTAATTTATTTATTGATAGTGCAGTGTTAGGTTTAATTGTAACTTAGGTTAGGATTTATTTTACAGGTAATTTTGTAATTATTTAACTATGTAGCTATTAAATAGTTATTAACTATTTAGTAGCTATTGTACCTAGTTAAAATAAATACAAAGTTGCCTGTAAAATAAATATAAATCCTAAAATAGCTACAATGTAACTAATAGTTATATTGTAGCTATATTAGGGTTTATTTTACAGGTAAGTATTTAGTTTTAAATAGGATTCATTTATTTAATTAATTTAATGATAGTGTAGTGTTAGGTGTAATTGTAACTTAGGTTAGGATTTAATTTACAGGTAAGTTTGTATTTATTTTAGCTAGGTAGTTATTAAATAGTTAATAACTATTTAATAACTATTGTACCTAGTTAAAATAAATACAAAGTTGCCTGTAAAATAAATATAAATCCTAAAATAGCTACAATGTAACTATTAGTTATATTGTAGCTATGTTAGGGTTTATTTTACAGGTAAGTATTTAGTTTTAAATAGGATTAATTTATTTAATTATAGTAAATTTATTTCGTTTTATTTAAATTATATTTAAGTTAGGGGGGTGTTAGGGTTAGACTTAGGTTTAGGGGTTAATAACTTTATTATAGTAGCGGCGACGTTGGGGGCGGGAGATTGGGGGTTAATAATTGTAGGTAGGTGGCGGCGATGTTAGGGAGGGCAGATTAGGGGTTAATACAATTTATTATAGTGTTTGCGAGGCGGGATTGCGGCGGTTTAGGGGTTAATACAGTTATTATCGTGGCGGCGATGTCCGGTTGGCAGATTAGGGGTTAATACTTGTAGTTAGGTTGCGGCAATGTTGGGGGGGGCAGATTAGGGGTTAATGAAATTTATTATAGTGTTTGCGAGGCAAGAGTGCAGCGGTTTAGGGGTTAATACATTTATTATAGTGGTGGCGATGTCCGGTCGGAAGATTAGGGGTTAATACTTGTAGTTAGGTTGCGGCGACGTTGGGGGGGGCAGATTAGGGGTTAATAAATATACTATAGGTGTCGGCGATGTTAGGGACAGCAGATTAGGGGTTCATAGCTATAATGTAGGTGGCGGCGGTGTCCGGTCGGCAGATTAGGGGTTAATGCTTGTAGTTAGGTTGTGGCGATGTTGGGGGGGGCAGATTAGGGGTTAATACATTTATTATAGTGGCGGCGAGGTCCGGTCGGCAGATTAGGGGTTAATGCTTGTAGTTAGGTTGCGGCGACATTGGGGGGACAGATTAGGGGTTAATAAAATTTATTATAGTGTTTGCAAGGCAGGAGGGTGGCGGTTTAGGGGTTAATACATTTATTATAGTGGCGACGAGGTCCGGTCGGCAGATTAGGGGTTAATACTTGTAGTTAGGTTGCGGCGACGTTGGGGGGGCAGATTAGAGGTTAATAAATATTATGTAGGTGTCGGCGATGTTGGGGGCAGCAGATTAGGGGTTCATAGGGATAATGTAGGTGGCGGCGGTGTCCGGTCGGCAGATTAGGGGTTAATGCTTGTAGTTAGGTTGCGGCGACGTGAGGGGGCAGATTAGGGGTTAATAAAATTTATTATAGGTGTCGGCGATGTTAGGGACAGCAGATTAGGGGTTCATAGCTATAATGTAGGTGGCGGCGGTGTCCGGTCAGCAGATTAGGGGTTAATGCTTGTAGTTAGGTTGCGGCAACGTTGGGGGGGGCAGATTAGGGGTTAATAAAATTTATTATAGTGTTTGAGAGGCGGGAGTGCAGCGGTTTAGGGGTTAATACATTTATTATAGTGGCGGCGAGGTCCGGACGGCAGATTAGGGGTTAATACTTGTAGTTAGGTTGCGGCGACATTGGGGGGGGGCAGATTAGGAGTTAATAAAATTTATTATAGTGTTTGCAAGGCAGGAGGGTGGCGGTTTAGGGGTTAATACATTTATTATAGTGGCGGCGAGATCCGGTCGGCAGATTAGGGGTTAATACTTGTAGTTAGGTTGCGGGGACGTTGGGGGTGCAGATTAGAGGTTAATAAATATTATGTAGGTGTCAGCGATGTTGGGGGCAGCAGATTAGGGGTTCATAGGGATAATGTAGGTGGCGGCGGTGTCCGGTCGGCAGATTAGGGGTTAATGCTTGTAGTTAGGTTGCGGTGACATGGGGGGGGCAGATTAGGGGTTAATAAAATTTATTATAGGTGTCGGCGATGTTAGGGACAGCAGATTAGGGGTTCATAGCTATAATGTAGGTGGCGGCGGTGTCCGGTCGGCAGATTAGGGGTTAATAAAATGTATTATAGTGTTTGCGAGGCGGGAGTGCAGCGGTTTAGGGGTTAATACATTTATTATAGTGGCGGCGAGGTCCGGACGGCAGATTAGGGGTTAATGCTTGTAGTTAGGTTGCGGCGACATTGGGGGGGGGGCAGATTAGGGGTTAATAAAATTTATTATAGTGTTTGCAAGGCAGGAGAGTGGCGGTTTAGGGGTTAATATATTTATTATAGTGGCGGCGAGGTCCGGTCGGCAGATTAGGGGTTAATACTTGTAGTTAGGTTGCGGCGACGTTGGGGGGGCAGATTAGGGGTTAATAAATATAATATAGATGTCAGCGATGTTGGGGGCAGCAGATTAGGGGTTCATAGGGATAATGTAGGTGGCGGCGGTGTCCGGAGCGGCAGATTAGGGGTTTATATTATAATGCAGGTGTCAGCGATAGCGGCGGAGGCAGATTAGGGGTTAATAAGTGTTAGATTAGGGGTGTTTAGACTCGGGGTTCATGTTAGGGTGTTAGGTGTAGACTTAGTGTTTCCCCATAGGAAACAATGGGGCTGCGTTAAGAGCTGAACGCTGCTTTTTTGCAGGTGTTAGGTTTTTTTTCCTGCCCCATCGTTTCCTATGGGGGAATGCTGAATTTACCAAGCTAATTCGGATTTATTCGGTAGATTCGGCAGCTAATTCGGATTCATTAGGTAGATTCGGAAGTATTTTAATTCGGAAATTCGAATCGATCCGAATCTCTCAATTTACCGAATTTTCCGAATTTCCGAATCAATCTGAAACAAATTGCACATGTCTAAAGAGTATTGGAAGCTGAATATTGATTTGGTTATTTTTGGTGAAGTATACATGATTGATAAATATATATATATATATATATATATATATATATATATATATAATATTTAAAGAGACAGCACAAAAGAGAGGGGGAGAGAGACAGCACAAAAGAGAGGGGAAGAGAAACAGCACAAAAGAGAGGGGGAGAGAGCACAAAAAAGAGGGGGAGAGAGACAGCACAAAAGAGATGGGGGAGAGAGCACAAAAGAGATGGGGGAGAGAGCACAAAAGAGAGGGGGATGAGAGACAGCACAAACGAGAGGGGGAGAGATACAGCACAAAAGAGAGGGGGGAGAGAGCACAAAAAAGAGGGGGAGAGAGACAGCACAAAAGAGATGGGGAAGAGAGCACAAAAGAGATGGGGGAGAGAGCACAAAAGAGAGGGGGACGAGAGACAGCACAAAAGAGAGGGGGGAGAGAGACAGCATAAAAGAGAGGGGGAGAGAGACAGAACAAAAGAGATGTGGGAGAGAGACAGCAGAAAAGAGAGGGGGAGAGAGACAGCACAAAAGAGAGGGGGGGAGACAGCACAAAAGAGAAGGGGAGAGAAACAGCACAAAGAGAACGGGGAGAGACAGCACAAAAGAGAGGGGGAGAGAAACAGCACGCAAGAGAGGGGGAGAGAAACAGCGCAAAAGAGATGGGGGAGAGAGACAGCACAAAAGAGATGGGGGAGAGAGGCAGCACAAAAGAGAGGGGGAGAGAGACAGCACAAAAGAGAGGGGGAGAGAGACAACACAAAAGAGAGGAGGGAAAGCACAAAAGAGAAGGGGAGAGAAACAGCACAAAAGAGAGGGGGAGAGACAGCACAAAAGAGAGGGGGTGAGAAACAGCGCACAAGAGAGGGGGAGAGACAGCACAAAGAGATGGGGGAGAGAGACAGCACAAAAGAGGTGGGGGAAAGAGGCAGCACAAAAGAGAAGGGGAGAGAGAGAGCACAAAAGAGAGGGGGAGAGACAGCACAAAAGAGATGGGGGAGAGAGACAGCACAAAAGAGAGGGGGAGAGAGACAGCACAAAAGAGAGGGGGAGAGAAACAGCGCAAAAGAGAGGGGGAGAGAGCACAAAAAAGATGGGGAGAGAGACAGCACAAAAGAGATGGGGGAGAGAGCACAAAAGAGAGGGGGCAAGAGACAGCACAAAAGAGAGAGGGAGAGAGACAGCACAAAAGAGAGGGGGAGAGAGACAGCACAAAAGAGATGGGGAGAGAGACAGCACAAAAGAGAGGGGGAGAGAGCACAAAAGAGAGGGGGATAGAGAGAGAGCAAGGGGGGGGACCGCTGTACTTCAAAAAATGGCCCGTGTACACGGGCTTTAGGAATAGTATATATTGAATAGTCTTAATTGTAGATAACTAAGAATTTATCTCAGCTTAAATAAATTGGCATAGGAGTTGGTTATTTGCACAAATAATATATAGAATTTCTGATGTTTTAAATTGGAATTATATAGGATAAATTGTGGCTATATAGCTGATTGTACTGTCTGAATGTTAGTGGCTCATATCTTGGTATCTCATTGTGGTATTTTAATGAAATTCAATTGTGAATAAGGTAAATTTTATGATATTTGCATAGCATATTATAATAGTTTAAACGTGTATAGTTTGATTCAGATCTGGTTTTCTACAAATATATTTCAATGTGTCTATAAATTGTAACTAATATAGAATTTAGGAATTTACGTTCATTTTATTGTTTGGTATATGCATGTTTATTGGGGGTTTATTTTAAAGAATAATTATTAAATATATTGTATTATAACCCAGACATATACTGACATATTATTTGGAGACACTGCTGAGATATTATTAATATTTATCACATTGATATGATATATTTGTAGTAAATAGAAATTATTACAAATAAAAAAATACATTTTGTAAAAAAAATGAATCTAAAAAAAATTATTAATTTTTTTGTTGTGATTAAATATTTCAAAGTTAATATTAATATCTTGAAATATTATTAAAAATTAAATTTTGAAAAATTGATAAAAATATGAATTTTTCATATTTCAAAATTAATATTAATATTTTTGAAAATACATATTTTTTCTTCTTATTATTGTCCAAAATTGTATTAGCATTTTAGTTTAACTAATACTAAGCCAATATAATAATGTCTGTAACCAGAAGTGAATAATTTAATTCGGTACATAGCATTGAAATTTGTTCCCCGACAATACCCCTTACTCAAGGCAATATTCTTAAGATGGACATAATAGGACACATTAAAGAGAGGTTTAATATTGCGGGTAAATTTAATGATTATAGGGATATGCTTGAAATTAAGGCTAAAAATATTGCTCTTGATGATGAAAGGTGGAATGAAAAAAGTGAATTATTCCAAGAATTATTAAAAATGAATCAATGCAAAAATCTCAAAAAGCGAGACAAACTAATACTAAAATCTTGGCCCCTTGTAATATGCATTATTGACGAAATGTCGCTATACCTCATAGAGAAAGAATTGCAAATACAGAGGCTAGAAAATAGTATTTGCTCCACATGCAGATGCGAAGAGAATTTAAATATAGCCGAAAATAAAATTGATGAGTTTGCCAAAGACATAGCCACCTTAGATAAGCATAACCTAAATTTATAAGCCAAAATACAAGAGTTAAATAAACAACTCGCACAAAGCCAGAGAGAATTAAGTGGTTTAAAAAGGTTGCATCGTCATAATGAAAACCCATCTATTAGCAATGAGGATAATGCAGATAATTCTGAAACTGAAACTGAAAGGAATACATCAGAATTGAAATGCAGAAATTTAGGGAAGAATTTAGACAAAGACCCCTTATTGAGTCAGAAGTAAATTTCTCAAATAGACAGTCACTTAATGATATAAATTCAGGGAACTGCTATAACTCAGCTGAGTAAGGGGAGGGAAGCTCTAGTAGTGAGTCAGAGGGCGGAGCTAACTACCCAAATAGACCACGTAGTACTAATGTATGTAAGAGGTCTCCCCATAGTAATAGGGCAGATAAGAGATACTCCAGCCCCAGGAATAAGACTCCTAGGAAATCCCGAGATACGTCTAAAAAGGTATATGACACCCCTAAAATAATTACTTTCTTAAAGGATGCAGTACCTAAATTCTACAACAAGGGAACCAATTGTATAATTGACCACTTAGAGGCCTTTGAAAATTCTTTATCTATAATGAATGTTACAAGTGAGCAATCAAAAATTGAATTTCTGCCCTGGGTATTTGAAGGTAAATATCACAAATTCTTTGCTTCACTAAAGGATATGAATATTCATTCCTGGAATGAGACAAAACGACAGTGCAGAAAAGAATTTGTGCAATATCACACTAAAACTGTACAAAAATAGCTGTACATGGTTTAAAATGTAGTGCAAATCAAAGCCCGATAGAATTCCTTTCTGTACTGAAAAATGCGTACAGTATGGCTGAAGATTATCCCATATTTGAATGCCCAGAATATGTGAATTTATTTTTCGAAGCATTGCCCGCGCCCATCAAACTTAATATAGCTAGAGATTTTGATGAGCACTGCTCATTGGACTGGCTGATCAAAGAGAGTACAAAGTTATTCTCTATTCAGCAGTCTGGTGAACAGGGGGTTAAAAGGGAATCAAAACCCAGTCCCAAAATTGTGACAAAAACTAGGGTGTCACCTAGCCCCCTCAATTTGGAGTCTAATCCCCAGGAATCAATACTCTGGAATATCAAAAAATGTGTCCATAGGTAAAGATAGCTTGTCCATTCAAGTGGGCCAACTCAGCACACAAGTTTGTCAATTATGTGCACTATTTACTAATATGAGTCAAGCTTTTACAGCTCAGAAACCAAACAATCCTTTTTTAGGGGTACAGCCAGTCACCAGCAGTGGGCCACAGGCACAGTCATAAATACTGCAGTATCACCTGAAAGAGAGGGGAGAGATATACCAAATGAAATGATAAATGTCAATAATGGTACTAATCATATTCTCTCCCTACAGACCGGAAACAGACGATTTAGCTGTGATGACGAGCAACCTCAGCCAAGAAACTTTAACCAATCTCTTCCTTTGCAGCATTTTCTTAACCTTATTTCCACAGATGCAGTACACAAGAACCCAGTCAACCCTATTATACTGTAGAGGGGACCGGTAATAATGAAGTTTCTTCTGCATCAGCTAACACGGCGGATTCAGGTAACTCGTGGCGTAGCCCACAATTGTGTAATCATGCCAATTTTACGTGTGAAATGGTAGAAACTGCAGGGAGATATTATGTATTAGCTGAGCTGCAGGATTCAGTCTCCAACCCTATCATGGGATTAATTGATACTGGATCACAGGCAACTATTTTATCCCACAGGTACTACACACAGCTATATGAGCTAAATTGAGTTTAAAACAGGAAGCTAGCTATATAAGCGAAGGCTTGTTAGCGCAGATAGCTGAACCTAAAGTGATTAAATATCTTTCTCCCCAAGACCACTGGGTCCACGGCCTGGATGACCTGTTTGAAAGCTATAATATCACAGCTAAATATTTATTATCTATCTCTATAGGTAATAAATCAGCAAAGCACCTGTTTTTAGTTTTAAATACTCCCCATATTCAAATATACATTGGTAATGATCTCTTACGTAGATATGCCATGCAAATAGATTTTGTTAACTCTTGACTCTGGAGCAGGTTAAAGGGGGACCCTGAAGTATTTCAGGATGAAAATGCAGCCCTGAAATCAAACCAGCAAATGCCATTTGCTGTGAATATGCAGGTGTCTAACAATGTTATAATCCCTGCTGGGGCTGATAGATTTCTCTTACCCTTACAGGTAAAGAGAGGTCAGAAATTAAAAACTTCTGAAACACTAATTTGCCTCTCCCATAGAATACAAAATCTTGGTATCACAATGACCTATACTCCTATGATAAATATTGGAACTATTCCAATACATGTCATTGTGCATAACATGACCCCACAGGATATAACCTTATCCAAAGGAACTACCATAGGATATGTGCTGGAATCAAGTTATTACACTTTTGGGTTCCAGAATAATATAATTGGGCTAATACCTGAAGGATATTTAACTGAAGAACAATTAATAGAACAAACCTTTGCATCTATGCCAGAGGGACTATTTACAATTCAGTCTATTTATCCCTTCAGCTCAGAGGAAGGCATCTGTAAAATTGAAGAAGCCTCTCTAGTATTTGATTAACTGATCAAAGAGCAAGAATACCACAATACCCAGAGTCATGGGGACAATGTAAATTATAATCAAGGGGACCTCACCTCTAGGTTTGAAGAAGCCTATGAAATAGGACAGCCTGAAATCTTTCCAGGATTTCAGCAAATAGTCGAAGAGCAAATATCCTTAGCTAATGGCTGTTCCAGTGATGATGAACACCAACAGCTACGAGAACTCCTGATGGAGTACAAGGATATTTTTGCTAGGGATTCTTATGACTGTGGGACTACAGACTTGCACATTGCAAGAATCTAAACAGATCCCAATGCACCACCTGTCTTTGATAAACAATACAGACTTCCATTAGTCTCATATGATTCTCTTGCAAAAATCATAAGGAACCTGGAAGAAAGAGGTATTATCAGGCAGGTGCATAGCTCTTATAACAATCCTAGTCTAGGTGTTCTTAAGCCCAATGGACAATGGCGTTTGTGTGCTGACTTAAGACAGCTAAATAAACGAGTGTACATGACTGGTTGGCCTGTGCCATATATTGACCAGTGCCTAGCGCAGATGCATGGATCCAAATTATTCACTGCCATTGATTGTGCACAGGGATATTGGACCATAAAGGTACATGAGGAGGACCAGTATAAGCTGGCATTCTCATTCCAAAAGGTCCAGTATGCATTCCAGAGACTTCCCTTTGGATACATAAATTCTGGACATGAATTTGCTGTATTCATGCATAAGGCTATGCCTGATGCACTGGAAAGGGGGACCTTATCTTATGTTGATGATGTTTTAATCAAAAGCACAGATTTTGAAAAACCCATCACAGGGCTTAAACACATCCTCAGCCAACTTAAAAGGGCAGGTGTCAAATTATCCCTACAAAAAGCTCAATGGTGCCGCACTCGTGTAAACTTCTTAGGACATGAAGTTACTTCTGAAGGGCTAAATCCTCAGAAGAAAAAGGTGGAAGCTATAACAAATACTAAAAACCCAACTAAGTTAAAAGAATTGAGATCATTCCTGGGTATGATGAGTTATTCTCGCAAATTCATTGATAATTATGCAGAATTGGCTAAACCACTACTACTTCTTCTAAAGAAGGATGTGAAATGGCACTGGAGTGAGACTCAAGAGACAGCCAGCAGAGAGCTGAAGAGGAAACTCACTCAAGCACCTTGCTTAGCGTACCCTGAAGGTGGTAAACCTTTCTTCCTAGAAACAGGTTACACAGATATAAGCATGAGTGCTATTTTATACCAAAAGCATGATAATTTAAGCAAAGTCATTGCTTATGCAAGCAAAACTCTATCCCCAGTAGAAATAAAATTTAGCAACTGCGAAAAAGCCCTCTTATCTACTGTATGGGCTCTACAAAATTTCCGCCGCTATATACAGGGCGAGAAAATTATTGTAGAAATGGCCCACCAGCCTTTGCTATATTTGCAAAGTGAGAGAATAAGAGATGGGAATTTGTCTAATTGCCACATAACAGCATGGACTCTTTCTTTACAAGGTTGGCCTTTAGAAATTCGCTACAAGAAGAATAAAAAGAATCCAGTCGCACAAGGGCTTGCTGAGCTCCACAACTGTACTGCTAAGGATCCTGGGTAAGAATTTTCAGAAGATGATTTCCTGAAGGAACAATTGCTTTCCCCATATAAAATGTACAATGAGGACCATTGTCAAACATTACCTTGGGTATATGTTGATGGTTGTTCTTACCATGCCACTATTGAAAATGAGCGCAGATTAGTTGCTGGCATCAGTATAACTTGGGCAAATGGATTCCCAAATATGTCTATAGGTTTCAACATTGAACCAAGATCCAGTCAATTTGCAGAACTCACTGCTATTCTTAAAACCATTTAGATGGCTATTGAACATGGTATTCATGAATTTGTGATCATTACTGACTCAAATTACGTGCGTGACAGCTTTGTTGAATACCTGCCAACTTGGAAAAGGAATGGCATGCAGAAAAGTAACAACAAACCAGTCAAGCATGGCAAGTTGTTCTGCGAGATTGATAACCTAGAGGTGACCAATGGGATAACCATACAGTGGAAAAAGACCAAGGGTCATTCCAGGGTTCTAGGTCCTGATAAGTAAGGCAATGATCTTGCGGATTCATTAGCCAAACAAGGAGCCATAACTGGAGAACTCCTTAATATCGACCACTTAATGGGTGCAATTCAGGTAGAAGCCATTACCAAAAACCAGGCTAAACAACAGAGTGAGCCTAACTGGGTACAATGGAGTCCGGATTCTCCTAGTGAGGACCTGATCACTAGTCAAAAAGAAGAACCCATTGTAGGCATCTTCTATAAACACATAGAAGATCCTGAAAACAATCCCATCCCAAAAGATTATTGTATTGGCAAGGAAGATCTTATAATCTTAATGAAATCCAGGTCGCAATTCAAGCTACAGGATGGTTTGTAAATTAGAACCTCCAAAACCGGCATCCAGCAATGGGTGGTACCTACAAAGTTCAAAGGTCTAATGCTTCAACATGCCCATGATGCTCCCACATCTGGCCATCGTGGTGCCAAACTGAAGTATGAAATATTGCATGATTACGCCTTCTGGCCACATATGTTGAAAGATGTTCAAACCTACTGTCAAGGTTGTTTAATCTTCCCACATTTCCACTTCACTGCGCCAACGCATAGAGCGCCATTGCAAAAATGGGGGATGGTAATGCCATGGTCAGATATACAAATTGATTTTATTGGTCCAGTAACAATGTCATCAAGAGGTAACAAATACATGTTAACAGTGACATGCCTATTCACTAAATGGGTAGAGTGCATCAGTGCACCTAACAATAGTGCTGAAACATGCACAGCTTTGCTCATCAACCACGTATTTTACAGATTTGGTTTGCCCCAAAGAATCGAATCCGATTGGGGAACCCACTTCACTAGTGAAGTGATGACCAAAATGTGGGAAATATTAGGGGTTAAAAGAAAGCTCCATATTGCATATAGAGCTGCCTCAAGTGGTGGTGTAGAGCATTACAACCAATCCATTGTGAAAATCCTCAAAAAGTTTGTAAGTAAAACGGGTAAAGACTGGGATGTAAACTACCTCTAGTCCTAATGGCATTAAGAGCAACTCCAAGTAGTGCTACCAAGATGTCACTTTTTGAACTGATGACTTGTAGAAGAATGGTTCTATCTCAGCATTTACTGTACCGTACATCAGACCAGAACTTAATAAATGCTGCCAATATGCATCAATATGTGGAGAACCTAAGAAAACATCTGCAACATGCCGTTGTATTTGCTCAAAGGAACTTTTAAAAAGTCCGCAACTGCCACTAAAAGCTATTATGATCTCAAAACGTCCAAAAAGGAATATGAAATAAATGATAAAGTTTATCTTTTTCACTTTGGAAGAGATCAGGTTAAGGAGAAGAAGTTTCTTCCATCATGGAAGGGTGCTTTTTTCGTTACTGACAAAATATCTCCAGCCGCCTATTAAATTAGGATACCTAAAAATGATACTTTTATGGATAAATGGGTCCATATTAATCAGTTGCGAGCGTGTCATCCTAGATCCCAACTACAAGTCATAGAGGGAGAATGAAATGTCATATCCCCAAATGCACTAAAGACATATTGTAGTTTAAAGATGCCTACCTAATGAGAATAATTGCTCAAAAATAATGGACTCTCCTCATAGAAGACTGTCTATGATGGATACCGTCAATACACTCACCAAGTACCACTGACTTTAAACCAATTCAAATACATGTGTCCTACATCTATTTGGATTGGAAGGGGGAATTATGTCAGGGTACAGGTGAATGACATATATATATATATATATATATATATATACAGAGAGAAGTGCACTCACAGCAACGAACAACTGGCTCAATACCATTGTTAGCCTGTTCTATGGCGATTTACCACCTGGGTGCAGCTTTTTAGCCCAGTAATGCTTTTCACAGAGTAGAACTTTCCTGTAGTATATCAGTCTGATCCCGCCTATTACGGTCAGTCCAGCGCCGAAATACCAGGCAATTCCTCTCTGAACAAGGAACACAGCAACCCCAGACGATCGTTTCGGCCTTCATTGGGCCTCGTCAGTGAGGTGTAGCAGTATTCCTCTAAGCACACTGAGCAAGGAGTCCACGTCTGGTTGCCCCTTTTTCCCATAGGGAGACTAAATACATACAGAGAGAAGTGCACTCACAGGAACGAACAACTGGCTCAATACCATTGTTAGCCTGTTCTATGGCGATTTACCACCTGGGTGCAGCTTTTTAGCCCAGTAATGCTTTTCACAGAGTAGAACTTTCCTGTAGTATATCAGTCTGATCCCGCCTATTACGGTCAGTCCAGCGCCGAAATACCAGGCAATTCCTCTCTGAACAAGGAACACAGCAACCCCAGACGATCGTTTCGGCCTTCATTGGGCCTCGTCAGTGAGGTGTAGCAGTATTCCTCTAAGCACACTGAGCAAGGAGTCCACGTCTGGTTGCCCCTTTTTCCCATAGGGAGACTAAATACATACAGAGAGAAGTGCACTCACAGGAACGAACAACTGGCTCAATACCATTGTTAGCCTGTTCTATGGCGATTTACCACCTGGGTGCAGCTTTTTAGCCCAGTAATGCTTTTCACAGAGTAGAACTTTCCTGTAGTATATCAGTCTGATCCCGCCTATTACGGTCAGTCCAGCGCCGAAATACCAGGCAATTCCTCTCTGAACAAGGAACACAGCAACCCCAGACGATCGTTTCGGCCTTCATTGGGCCTCGTCAGTGAGGTGTAGCAGTATTCCTCTAAGCACACTGAGCAAGGAGTCCACGTCTGGTTGCCCCTTTTTCCCATAGGGAGACTAAATACATACAGAGAGAAGTGCACTCACAGGAACGAACAACTGGCTCAATACCATTGTTAGCCTGTTCTATGGCGATTTACCACCTGGGTGCAGCTTTTTAGCCCAGTAATGCTTTTCACAGAGTAGAACTTTCCTGTAGTATATCAGTCTGATCCCGCCTATTACGGTCAGTCCAGCGCCGAAATACCAGGCAATTCCTCTCTGAACAAGGAACACAGCAACCCCAGACGATCGTTTCGGCCGTCATTGGGCCTCGTCAGTGAGGTGTAGCAGTATTCCTCTAAGCACACTGAGCAAGGAGTCCACGTCTGGTTGCCCCTTTTTCCCATAGGGAGACTAAATACATACAGAGAGAAGTGCACTCACAGGAACGAAAAACTGGCTCAATACCATTGTTAGCCTGTTCTATGGCGATTTACCACCTGGGTGCAACTTTTTAGCCCAGTAATGCTTTTCACAGAGTAGAACTTTCCTGTAGTATATCAGTCTGATCCCGCCTATTACGGTCAGTCCAGCGCCGAAATACCAGGCAATTCCTCTCTGAACAAGGAACACAGCAACCCCAGACGATCGTTGCGGCCTTCATTGGGCCTCGTCAGTGAGGTGTAGCAGTATTCCTCTAAGCACACTGAGTAAGGAGTCCACGTCTGGTTGCCCCTTTTTCCCATAGGGAGACTAAATACATACAGAGAGAAGTGCACTCACAGGAACGAACAACTGGCTCAATACCATTGTTAGCCTGTTCTATGGCGATTTACCACCTGGGTGCAGCTTTTTAGCCCAGTAATGCTTTTCACAGAGTAGAACTTTCCTGTAGTATATCAGTCTGATCCCGCCTATTACGGTCAGTCCAGCGCCGAAATACCAGGCAATTCCTCTCTGAACAAGGAACACAGCAACCCCAGACGATCGTTTCGGCCTTCATTGGGCCTCGTCAGTGAGGTGTAGCAGTATTCCTCTAAGCACACTGAGCAAGGAGTCCACGTCTGGTTGCCCCTTTTTCCCATAGGGAGACTAAATACATGAAGGCCGAAACGATCGTCTGGGGTTGCTTTGTTCCTTGTTCAGAGAGGAATTGCCTGGTATTTTGGTGCTGGACTGACCGTGATAGGCGGGATCAGACTGATATACTACAGGAAAGTTCTACTCTGTGAAAAGCATTGCTGGGCTAAAAGAAGTTGCACCCAGGTGGTAAATCGCCATAGAACAGGCTAACAATGGTATTGAGCTGGTTGTTCGTTCCTGTGAGTGCATTTCTCTCTGTGTGTATATATATATATATATATATATATATATATATATATACTAACACATATATATAATAAGACAAAATAATTTGTTTATATATGAAGCCATGTTTTTATCAGATGTTACTATAAGGGTTACAATTCTGATGTCAGGAATTGACTTAAAACCCATGTAATTTGAATACACATCTCAGGGCTCAATGCAGACAAGATGTCCCAAAAACTTCAAAAGAGAGCATTTGCTCCCTAGCTAACAGTACAAACTTCAAAACATTCTTTACCTCACCACTAAATGAGATTAGATCTTTCAAACAAAGATAAACATGGTACCTAGATCAGGATGCTACCTGTGGTGAGGGGGCTGCTGAGTCTGTAATCAGCAGTGGAAATATGCTCAAAATCCCAGGGAAATGGTAATTAGCACAGGCCTGTAAATTGCCCTTAAACCTCAAATACACGTCTGTATTGCTAGCTAAACAGAAAATATGTTGTATTGTAACTTTGAAATTCATTGAAAATACAACTTGTATAATATTAAATATGAACACATAGATTGAGGAGATTGTCTAATTGTCTAATATTAAATAAATATTTTCTGTATTGAATAATAACTACATTGGTATATACAAATACTGACCCATTGATTTCAAGATAAACACATTTCTCTGTTTTCCAGAAATCTAGTGAAAATTACAAGAGGAACTGATGTGGAGATGGGATCTCTAAAAAAGTATCTATATAATAAATGTATATATGTTAGACTAATTTCAAAATAGACAAGAAAAAAATGTACGATATAAAATCATACAATAGGGTGCGCTATATTGATATACTGTTGTGTGCAAAAAAATATATATATGTGGAGTGGATGGTGCAAAATAGTATAAAAAATCGTTCAAAAAAGTATATAGGATGTCCTTTTTACAAGAGTGTACCTAAGGAACTGTATAGTTCAGGAAAAATAGATAAGTGACTTTACATAAACAATGACGTGTATTTCACAAAAACTTCAACTTCTAAAAAATGAACGATATAAGTCAAGTGATACAATGTTATTTCTATTGAAAATAGATAAAATAAAGTTAGGTGGAATAAAATCAAAAAATATAAAAAACAATACAAACGATTTCACATATAGTGCAGAGTCATTGATAGATAGATGCAATTGTTGAAATCAATAATTCTGGAAGGCTGCTCCACTCCAAACCGGTGGTAAGTCGGTAGAACTGGAAAATAGAGAGCAGAGAGAGAGAGCGCCTGATAGTGTAATATCGTCAAGGTCAAACAAGGTACAGGTATAAAAAAATCTCTGCCAAATGGATACTCACAAAGAGCTTGGCACTCGCAAGTAGTGCATGTAGGCGGGCTGACCTTTATACAGTAGTCAGTACACTGAATCTATGGTGGTCGTATCAGAGATCTTCATACAGCAGTCAGCGCGCTGATGGTTAATAGCTGTAGTTGGTGGCTGTAGCTGTTATCGATCTGGGCTTGTCCTCTGCTCACCGGCGTGTGTATTGAAAATTCAGCTATAGCTGGGCTGTTTAGCTGTAGAAAGTGGATCTTTAAGGTATGCTGTGAACACACCCAAAATATGCACCTGCGGCACGTCACAGGCCTCAGAAGACACGGTGCATATCAAATAGTAAGCCACTAAAAATGAGTGACTGAAAAATATTTATAAAAAAAATATATTTAAAATAAGGAAGTCAGCGAACAAACTGTTGAGTAAAAGTAATAAAAGGGGTTTTTATTTAAGAGCTGTTATAGCTCTTAAATAAAAACCCCTTTTATTACTTTTACTCAACAGTTTGTTCGCTGACTTCCTTATTTTAAATATATTTTTTTTATAAATATTTTTCAGTCACTCATTTTTAGTGGCTTACTATTTGATATGCACCGTGTCTTCTGAGGCCTGTGACGTGCCGCAGGTGCATATTTTGGGTGTGTTCACAGCATACCTTAAAGATCCACTTTCTACAGCTAAACAGCCCAGCTATAGCTGAATTTTCAATACACACGCCGGTGAGCAGAGGACAAGCCCAGATCGATAACAGCTACAGCCACCAACTACAGCTATTAACCATCAGCGCGCTGACTGCTGTATGAAGATCTCTGATACGACCACCATAGATTCAGTGTACTGACTACTGTATAAAGGTCAGCCCGCCTACATGCACTACTTGCGAGTGCCAAGCTCTTTGTGAGTATCCATTTGGCAGAGATTTTTTTATACCTGTACCTTGTTTGACCTTGACGATATTACACTATCAGGCGCTCTCTCTCTCTGCTCTCTAATTTCAAAATAATATCTGTCCCTTTGTTTTTCAGACAAGATGTCCCATGAATAGTAGTCATAAACACAGACATATGTCGATATTTTCTATTTTAATATAGAAATTGATCAAATGATGATGTTTGGTATCAAATTGTACATTTTCTGTATATATATATATATATATATATATATATATATATATATATATATATATTGTACATTTTCTATATATATATATAATATTTAAATCAAACTGCAGTTAATAGATTTAAAAGAGCATTTTTTATTTTAGTTTGCATTCATAGTCCTGTATTGTGTTAAGCTTGTCTTTTGTTAAGTGATTTATCTTTGCAAATATATATATATATATATATATATATATATATATATATATATATATATATATATATATATATTAGAATAGTCTTAATTGTAGATAACTAAGAATGTATTTCAGCTTAAATTAATTGGCATAGGAGTTGGTTATTTGCACAAATAATATATAGAATTTCTGATGTTTTAAATTGGAATTATATAGGATCAATTGTAGCTATATAGCTGATTGTACTGTCTGAATGTTAGTGGCTCATATCTTGGTATCTCATTGTGGTATTTTAATGAAATTCAATTGTGAATAAGGTAAATTTTATGATCTTTGCATAGCATATTATAATAGTTTAAACATGTATAGTTTGATTCAGATCTGGTTTTCTACATTTCAATGTTTCTATAAATTTTAACTAATATAAAGAATTTAGGAATTTACATTAATTTTATTGTTTGGTATATGCATGTTTATTGGGGATTTATTTTAAAGAATAATTATTAAATATATTGTATTATAACCCGGCCATATACTGACATGCTTCCTTTTTGGGCAATAAATGAAAAGTAGGATGTATACCGTAATTTATAAAGAAAGGGGTGTAACCAGTGGTGGTATTAACGGTGTTGTTGTAGGTGAACTCAGCCAATGGTAGATATAAAGCCCAGGTATCTTGTTAATGACAGTAGCATCTTAAGTACTGTTCCAATCACTGGTTAGTCTGTTCAGTTTGTCCATTTGTTTGTGGATGATGGGAAGTACTGAGTTTTTGATGAAAGTCCAAAGCTTTGCACATTTGTCTCTAAAACTTAAAACTGTCACTAACTATTGAAGTAGGTAAACCATGGAATTGAACAATCTCTTTTATGAAGATATCCAAAGTCTGTTTAGAGGTTGGGAAGTTAAGTAGTGGAATGAAAAGGGGCAATTTTAGAGAAAATGTCCACTACGACAAAGATGGTAGTATAACTGGAGGAGGTAGGAAGGTTTACTATACAATCCTTTTTAAGATTTCCATTAATGCATGTTTTGGTCTAATTCAGGCTTAGGCCTAGATTTGGAGTTTTGTCGGTAACGACCCGAAAAACTAATGCCGGCTTTTTTCTGGCCGCACCATAAAAATAACTCTGGTATCGAGACTCCACATAAAGGCTGCGTTAGGCTCCAAAAAGGAGCGTAGAGCATTTTTAACGCAGCTTCAACTCTCGATACCAGAGTTGCTTACGGACGCGGCCAGCCTCAAAAACGTGCTCGTGCACGATTCCCCCATAGGAAACAATGGGGCTGTTTGAGCTGAAAAAAAACCAAACACCTGCAAAAAAGCCACGTTCAGCTCCTAACGCAGCCCCATTGTTTGCTATGCGGTAACCCTTCCTACGTCTGCACTTAACACTCTAACATGTACCCCGAGTCTAAACACCCCTAACCTTACACTTATTAACCCCTAATCTGCCGCCCCCGCTATCGCTGACCCCTGCATATTATTATTAACCCCCAATCAGATTGAGCTTGCATTCTATTGGCTGATCGGAACAGCCAATAGAATGCAAGCTCAATCTGATTGGCTGATTGGATCAGCCAATCGGATTGAACTTGATTCTGATTGGCTGATTCCATCAGCCAATCAGAATATTCCTACCTTAATTCCGATTGGCTGATAGAATCCTATCAGCCAATCGGAATTCGAGAGACGCCATCTTGGATGACGTCATTTAAAGGAACCGTCATTCGTCGTTCAGTCGTCGGCCAGGATGGATGTTCCGCGGTGGAGGTCTTCAGGATGCTGCCGCTTCGCTCCGGATGGATGCCGCTTGGATGAAGACTTCAATCGGATGGAAGACCTCTTCTGGCCCGCTTGGATGAAGACTTCAGCCGGATCATGGACCTCTTCAGCCCCCCGCTTGGGCTTTGATCAGGACATCGGAGGAGCTCTTCTGGACCGATCGGTGAACCTGGTATGGTGAAGACAAGGTAGGATGATCTTCAGGGGCTTAGTGTTAGGTTTATTTAAGGGGGGTTTGGGTTAGATTAGGGGTATGTGGGTGGTGGGTTGTAATGTTGGGGGGGGGGTATTGTATGTTTTTTTTTACAGGCAAAAGAGCTGAATTTCTTGGGGCATGCCCCGCAAAGGGCCCTGTTCAGGGCTGGTAAGGTAAAAAAGCTTTGAACTTTAGTAATTTAGAATAGGGTACGGAATTTTTTTATTTTGGGGGGCTTTGTTATTTTATTAGGGGGCTTAGAGTAGGTGTAATTAGTTTAAAATTGTTGTAATATTTTTCTTATGTTTGTAAATATTATTTTATTTTTTGTAACTTAGTTCTTTTTTATTTTTTGTACTTTAGCTAGTTTATTTAATTGTATTTATTTGTAGCAATTGTATTTAATTAATGTATTGATAGTGTAGTGTTAGGTTAATTGTAGGTAATTGTAGGTAGTTTATTTAATTAATTTATTGATAGTCTAGTGTTAGGTTTATTTGTAACTTAGGTTAGGATTTCTTTTACAGGTAAATTTGTAATTATTTTAACTATTTTAGCTATTAAATAGTTCTTAACTATTTAATAGCTATTGTACCTGGTTAAAATAAATACAAAGTTACCTGTAAAATAAATATAAATCCTAAAATAGCTATAATATAATTATAATTTATATTGTAGCTATATTAGGATTTATTTTACAGGTAAGTATTTAGCTTTAAATTGGAATAATTTATTTAATAAGAGTTAATTAATTTCATTAGATTTAAATTAGATTTAACTTAGGGGGGTGTTAGTATTAGGGTTAGACTTAGCTTTAGGGGTTAATACATTTATTAGAATAGCGGCGAGATTCGGTCGGCAGATTAGGGGTTAATAATTTAAGTTAAGTGTCGGCGATGTTAGGGAGGGCAGATTAGGGGTTAATACTATTTATGATAGGGTTAGTGAGGCGGATTAGGGGTTAATAACTTTATTATAGTAGCGCTCAGGTCCGGTCGGCAGATTAGGGGTTAATAAGTGTAGGCAGGTGGAGGCGACGTTGTGGGGGGCAGATTAGGGGTTAATAAATATAATATAGGGGTCGGCGGTGTTAGGGGCAGCAGATTAGGGGTACATAAGGATAACGTAGGTGGGGGTCGGCAGATTAAGGGTTAAAAAAATTTTTCGAGTGTCGGCGATGTGGGGGGACCTCAGTTTAGGGGTACATAGGTAGTTTATGGTTGTTAGTGTACTTTAGAGTACAGTAGTTAAGAGCTTTAGAAACCGGCGTTAGCCCAGAAAGCTCTTAACTACTGACTTTTTTCCTGCGGCTGGAGTTTTGTCGTTAGATGTCTAACGCTCACTTCAGAAACGACTCTAAATACCGGAGTTAGAAAGATCCCATTGAAAAGATAGGATACGCAATTTACGTAAGGGGATCTGCGGTATGGAAAAGTCGCGGCTGGAAAGTGAGCGTTAGACCCTATTTTGAGTGACTCCAAATACCGGCGGTAGCCTAAAACCAGCGTTAGGAGCCTCTAACGCTGGTTTTCACGGCTAACGCCAAACTCTAAATTTAGGCCTTAGAAAGTGGGTAAATATGACCTACTGGGATAGTTACACCTGGAAGTAAATCAATAGGACAGTCGTATGTCCTGTGGGGTGGAAGAGTCTCAGCCTCCTTTTTATCAAATACATCCAGAAATTCGTGGTAGTGTTCTGGAATGGAGGAAGTGGTTAGGTGCAAGATTGTGGATATAGGGTAACGTGTTTTTACAGTAGTCTGATGTAAGTGAAATCTTAAGTTTCGTCCAGTCAATAGTGGGTTGATGTTACCTAAGCCAGTTAATACTTAGAACTACTGTGTACATGGGTGATGGAATAAAATCAAATGTAAGTGCCTCCCTATGTCCCTCACAAGTAGTGACTAATAAATGTGAAGTATGTTGTGAGACAGGCCCGGAGGACAATTGGGAACCATCAATTAACTTGATAGACACAGGATTATGCTTGGAGAGAAATGGTATTGTATTAGTATTTACAAAGTTGACATCTATAAAGTTGCTGCAGGCTCCAGTGTCAATGATGGCTTCACAGTGAAGTATGCGTTGATCCCACTGTAGTGATAAAGGTAATGTAAAGTAAGTGGATGAGAGGAATCTGGTAGTTAAACAAGGATTTAAAGAAGGAATCTTACCATACTTTTGTTTAGCTAATGTGGGGCACTCCTTAACAACATGTTCACGAGAAGCGCAATACATACATAGGTTCTGAGACCTTCTTCTATTCTTCTCAAGGGTACACAGTGGTCCCCTGATGAAACCAATCTCCATAGGTTGTTCAGTTTCACAGGCAGCAATAGGTAGAGATGGTACGATTTTTTTTGGTAGACCCTTTCTCTAGTTCACATAATCTCCTGTGAATAGTAGTGGAGAGTTTGTATAATTGTTCCAGAGTATCTGGAATACCGACCCTTGAGAGTTTATCTTTAATATCCTCTGAGAATCCCAACTATAATTGTTTTTTCAGGGAGATCTCGTTCCAGAGAGAATCTTTAGCAGCAATTTTTTTTTTTTTTTAAATTTCTTTTTATTGAAGAAGCACAGGTACAACAAGTCAAGTGTATACAATAACATGCATAGTTACAACGACAAAGTAGATAATAATATGGAGTGAGCACAACATGTTGGATATCAATATACTGTTGCTATCATCAAACACAGTAAGGTTACAGCCATGTTCTAATATGAATTGGTCTCTATAGGCAGATTTAAGAGTAAAATTAGTTGATCTTTATCTCATATTGCACCTGTACCTCTTATTTTTAAATATTATTAACATAAACCATAACTAACAGCACAACACATAACACACACATAAACTAAACAAAACAAAAACAAGACAAATCCCCAATAGACTCAGTAGGTATGTGAGCATCTGCCTCAATAAGAGAAAATAAGAAAAAAAAAGTGGATTTAAGTAGTCCCCATCCAGAGATGTACAAGAAATAACAATGCACACATTATTAAACTTTGATTTACTGATAAGTTATACTGTTAGGCAGGGATCATTTAATAAACATCTGTCTGGGGGACTGATTGTGCAAATGACTCTACGTGAGTTCACAGCAGGAGCTTACATGTATGTTAAGACCTCAGTTCTCAGAAACGAAACAGTTCTCAAACACACATCAATTAAAAAGCAGTGTCAGCCATAATCGTAATGTTAGTTACCAGAGTATAGTGTTAAACAGGGTGTCACTAACAAACAGTATCTCACTGTCTGACAAATCAAACACATAGCACAAGGGCAGAGATATAAGACATATACCACTAAACAGGTTGTTACTGAACCTGCCCTGCATATTGTCGCCATCAAGATGGCTGCCGTAAATAAGATCTATTGTTATAGAATGTAGTAGGGGAGGCAGGCCATGCCCCTGTGCATACTGAATAGCCGAGTAAAACATTAATATCTAAATATGTTAGGGAGGTATTAACTAAGGGAAGAGTAGTAAGCTGTAAACAGCAAAGCTAAAAGGTCTCTGCAAAGTATACAGTCAACGCAGTTGCCAATAGAGAGTGCACAGCAGTTCACACCAGAAAAAGTAATTCTGTGATAATACAATGTGTAGGAAAATCCCGCTACCCACTAGTTCAACCACTTGCCGGTTCCATGGAAAGATTGAGCAGTCACTTAGTATGTGCTTAATAATGTGTATAATAAAAGGCTGGTACGCAGCCTCAACCCCCAAAACAGGTATCTATGCAGGACGTGCTGTTTAAAGAGAGGGGGCATAGTCAAATCATATATGAAATACCATTAAAGCAATAACATTAAGGTTAACCTTAAAACACATGTACAATAATGTCTTATACCAAAGTCAGATCTGCTGAGTGCCGCATATATGACACAGTTACCCCAATAGCTTGCTCGGCACGTGTAGGTTACAGCCTAGTCAGTGAGCACCAGTGTTCTAGAGTGCCGACAAGCATAGGGGAAGCAGTAAGCTCTGCTCTGTTAGTAACCTGAAGAATCAGCCAACGCCTTTCCTGAGCTTCGGTGTAGAGTCATCTCCCGGTATTGACAAGAGTTACTTTGCGCTGTGGAAGTGTTGCTGCCTGCCCTTTCTCAGTAAGGTGAGACTCTTATTCTTTATGTCAAAACTATGCAGCCAATGGAGTGTCAGAGAGCGCTCTTTTTCAGAGGTACAGTCCGGCTGCCTCCCCACGGCGCTGTAAAGTGGTTTGTTGTAAGGGCTGCCATCCAGCTGAGCGGGTGTGTTGGAGGGGTGGAATGGAGCCATGCCTTGATCCGGGATAAGCTGGTCGCACTCCAGCCCTGCAGCCTCCCCAGGAGTACAGGAGCGTGAGGCACATAGAGGTTGAAGAACCTCCCCAGCAGATACAGGAGAGACATTTGGCAGTGCGGGGAGTTTCTGAGCAGACCGGATCGCTTCGCAAAGTGTAAGATAAGACCTCATAAGGTTATCCAGCTGCGATGAGAATATGGTGGTTAATTCTTTAAGTAGGGAATCCATCTTGGGCCGTTTCTCCCTAATATCTTGTAAAATGCCTTCCGTGGGAGAGAGGGTGGTGTTGTCTCTATCCACAAAGGTTCTCGGACACAGATTTGTCAAGAGAGGCGTGGATGGCTATAAATTCAGGCTATTACAAGGCTTGTTGCTAACAAGATGTTTCAGAGCTTAAGACCATTGCTGCCATCTTGGTGCGCCGCCCACCGGAAGTCTCCTTTAGCAGCAATTTTTAATTGATCTATATAGTACTCTACTGGGTATTTCATCTGTTTCAGAGATCTTAAAGTGGTCTCTGCAGTCACCTGCTTGAAGGGGTCATCATATAATGCTGTCATAGCATTAAGGAAAGCATCTAGCAAATTTAGGATGGGATCATGTGACTTTTTCTCAGTTGGGGAAATATTTGGTTCAGATGAATGGTCAGTGGTAGTAGTTTTAGCTGATAACACCACACTGAGGCATGCTTTTACAGCCTGATTCTCAATTTGGAGATCACAGAAAGCTTGTGTTAGAATATCCATTCTTTGAGTGAGGTGTACAACCTGGTTGGTAATATCAGCAGGATCCATCTTGAAAGTTATTTTAAGGCTAGTTTATTATATAAAACAGAGAGACAAAGACAACCAAATCGAACAAAAGGATTATTTTACACAAGTAAGTAGAGGTAGAAAGCCAGCAAGTAGTTCTGTAGTTAATTCTTCAGAAACCAGAGAATAAGGAGTTGAATGCTTAACAAACCTCAATAAACTAGCAAAGAACTAAGAAGGGAGGAGCTTTAAATAGGGTAGAACAGGTAAAGAATTAAAGTGACAGTACAGGTCCTGACACATTGCGCCTATATAAAAAGACTTATAACAACAAATAAAAATTATAACAAATTATAAAAAATGTATTGGTGTTAATTAATTTCCAGAGAAAATAGTTATTCGATTTATATTTGAAAAATATATAATTTTAAAAAAATTATATAGTTCAAAAAAATTAGTATTTAAAAAAAAAAAAAACCCTTAAAAATTTCCTTAAAAAAACTTTCAATTTTTTTGGAAAATTAGTGTTCAAAGGAATAGAGAGATATTTCAGAATATTATGTAGGGACAACAAAAAGGAGAGACTTTAGAGAAAGACATTTAGGTCGAAGTCTATATTTAGACCATTTGGACTGAGAGTTTTCATATTGTATAACCACTTAGCTTCTGTTTGTAATAATTTGATGTTAAAGTCACCACCTCTCCAGTCTTTTTGTACTTTGCATATGCCTACAAATTTAAAATGTTTAGGATCACTGTTATGGATTTTTTTTTATTTAACTGTCAATAAATTTAAAAAAAAAAATCTGATTCAGGATCTTTGATAGCATAGATATGTTCTCTTATGCTATCCCTTAATAAATAAGAGGTCTTGCCAATGTACTGTTTATGGCAACTACATTCAAGTAGATAAATGACTCCACTATCACTTCACCTAATAATGTCTTGAATTTCAAATTTCTTCTCACTAATCATGGACTGCACAAATTTTGTTTTAGAACCATGTTTACAGGCTACACATTTGTGGCAAGGAAAAAAAACTTTCAATTTTAAAATATAAATATTAAATATATATAAATAAATATATAAATATTAAAGTAATACATGGCAACTAACTAATATTGATGAATGATGTTGACAGCTTAATGTGTTTTCATATTAAAACAGAGCTTACATTTTTGTGTTTTAAATTCTTGTGCACTTTATGAGAGTGTGCTAGATATGTTTATACGTGTCATGCTCGACAGAGTGGGTTCAGGGGTTTGAAGTTCAGAGGTAGAGGTGACTGATTTAGGTGTTTCCAGAGAGCAAAAAGGGGCCAGTAAAACATGCTTTCCTGATCTGCACCCATTTTTAGGCATAGCAAATTTGAGTGCAGACAATACTTTATTAAAAGAAATAAATGGTACTCAAGTAGATCAGTAGTTATACACTGTACTAAAAATAGAACTTGGAGACTGTGACACGATACAGTAATATAGTCTCTGGCAGGTCTGTGGTTGGCAACTTTGTAGCACACCGGAACCAAGTCTGGAGTAATGCCCTCTCTAGGGCCTAGGACAGGAGTGCCCACTCTAGGGCCAAAGTCTGAAGTAATGCCCCTTTAGTGCCGAGGACTGGAGAGCCAACTCAAGGGCCAAAGACTGAAATAATGCCCCTTTAGGGCTGAGGACTGGAATGCCACTCTAGGGCCAAAGACTGGATACACAGATAATGCTGTGACAGGCTCAAGACTGGATTCACAGGTACTGCTGTGAAGACAGGAGACACAGGATACACAGCTACTGCTGAGACTGGCTGGAGACACTGGATACACTGGTACTGTTGTGACAGTCTGGAGACATAGGATTCACAGCTACTGCTGAGACTGGCTGAAGACACAGGATAAACTGGTACTGCTGTGACAGACGAGAGACACAGGATACACAGGTACTGCTGAGACAGACTGGAGACTGGATACACAGGTATGACAGACTGGTCACTGGATGCACATGTACTGATGTGACAGGCTGGAGACACAGGATACACAGGTACTGATGTCACTGGATAGAGACAAAGTTTACACAGGTACTGCTGTAACTGGGTGGAGACACAGGATACACAGGTACTGCTGTGAGTGGCTGGAGACAAGGTATACGCAGGTACTGCTGTGACTGGCTGGAGACACAGGATACACAGTTACTGCTGAGAAAGACTGGAGACTGGATACACAGGTACTACTGTGACAGACTGGTGACTGGGTATGCAGCTACTGCTGTGAAAGGCTGGAGACAGGATACACCGTTACAGCTGTGACAGATTGGAGACATGGGATACACAGGTACTACTGATACAAGATGGAGACCAAATTCAGGAGAATATTCAGAAGACAAGCCAAGGGTCAGAATACCAGTAAAGCAGTCTGATCTTTCATCAAGCTCAAGGAAAAATCCAGGAGAGTGGTCATTCAGCAAGCAAAGTTCAGAAGCCAGGAAATCAATCCAACATGGCAGGAATTCAGGAAGCAGAACAGAGGCACAAACAATGGAATGAACCACAATGTCAGGGCAGGGGGTGGTCTGAGAGTCAGCCTTTTATAGTAATGATGATTAGGCAACTGCCTGCAACTGGCAGGCAGCTGGAGCCAGAGAACCAGCCAGTGCAAGCAGTAAGATGCATTCTCACACTGAGCCAGAGCCCTCCAGTGGCTCAAGAGGGAAGGCAAATGACTCAGAGACTGGAGGTCCAAGGATCAATTTCGGGCATGGACGTGACAATATGTTGCCATTATCCAACAGATGAAAGGAAAACACATAACTATGGCAGCTAAATCAATGTTTCACCAAGAGAACAAAAGAAATGGGTACATTATTTGATTTACACTGATCATTAACACTGCCCTGCATGCTTATTGTAGAATGTTTTATCCATAGTGGCCCCCAGTTGACATAAACCCCCAAAAATAATTTCTTAGAGGAACCATGATCACTCTCTATTCCAGCTTCTTGCTCAAGCCAGTATAATACCACTATTTATAAGTACCAGCCGCATCTGGATGTCACAGCACAAAGGGACTTCACAACCCCCTAGAACCCACTGAAATAATACCTTGGCTGCAAATTTTTTTGCATCTGAGCTTCCAGCTTTAACTCATTGAAAGTGGTTTCCTAATTGTGTTTTGAGATTTTCTATCAGTAAATTATCATGAATTGAATGCATAAGGAGCAAATAATGACTGCATACTAGAGATGTACAGAGGCAAAAAATTCAGTTTGTCCAAAAGATTTGTTTCTGATTTTTGCCTAACTTGTTGTTGCTTAATTTCATTCATGTGGGCGTTCGTTTAAGCAGAATATTTGTTTCGCATTTGTTACCGTTATTTTCATTGGGAACAGCAAACATATACATCTAATTTCAACAAAAATCTTAATTTATAGAATTAAAAACAATTAAAAGAACCTATATTTTAAAGTGATTGTAAAGTTTAAAGAATTAAAGCCCATTATCTAAAAAATACTCTTAAAAACAGGGATACTTAAATTCATTCAACTTTCAAACACACTTTTTTAAAAATACTTACCTTTTTGTTAGGGTAAACAGATCGCCGATCCTCTGTCACTTCTCCTTATGTATTTTGCAGATCGATGACGAATCTGGATTCCTCTAATTGTTATGTGCCCCCATTGGCGACCAGCTCGTGAGGCATGCAATGATTGGAGAAAGCTGGATTCGTCATTCTATGCAAAATACAGTCGGAGAAGTGGGCGTAGGATCGGTGGTCTGTTTACCCTAACAAAATGGTAAGTATTTAAAAAAAAAGCGTGTTTGTAAAGTTTAATGAATTAAAGTGCCCCTGTTTTTAAGAGTATTTTTAGATACTGCGCTTTAATTCTTTAAATGTTACAATCACTTTAATGCTAAAAGAGCATATCACTCGCTCAACGAATTTGAGTCAGTGACTAGATCAAAAAAGCACAGAAGTCAAACAACTGCACATTCCAAAGGCTCATGTCAACATGGTTAAAATGTCTGAGCTTCCCTTGGTCTCTCACCACCCTATAGTATGTTAAAACTGGAATGGACAAGCCTATAAGGCATGTAATAACTGACTGGCTGTCCCTAACATCAATCGTTAGTAATAAAATGGTGATTGGTCAGGGTACGATAGACTCAATGATCAGACCCCATGTAAATCATTATAAACAATGGAGCTGATTTGCCAAATTTGCTCCGTCCCCCCTATTCCTTTTGTTAAACGGCACAAACAAATGAACAAATCAATTTGGTGAAATGTATTTGCCTGTTTGTGTATCAAATGATTTGTCAAATAAGCATAAATTCAGACAAATTTGTATTTGTTCGAATCTGAATGTACATCTATTGTATACCCATGCTTAGAGGCACATTAAAGGGACAGTAAAATGAATATTAAACTTTCAAGATTCAGATAGAGCATGCAAGTTATATAACTTTCCAATTTAGTTTTATTATCAAATTTGCTTTTCTCTTGTAAAGTTGTTTAAAATGATGTGCTCTGTCTAAATAATGAAAGTTTAATTTTGACTTTCCCTTTAAAATAGGCCTTGCTTTTCCATCTATATTCTCTAAACTTGCAACAGTCACTATCCATAGCTTAATAATGCAACTTTTTTACACTATTGACTGAAAACAATTCAGAGAATATGGGATTTTTCATCAAATAACCACTGCAGTATATTGGAGAAAATCTTGTTTATAAAATGCAATATACTATTTATTATTTCATTTACTGTGTTGTGTTTGAAGAAAGGTAATAAGGGAGAACACCACAATCAGGACCAGTCAATAAGTTTCTCAGTTGCTTAAGGGTATCCATATATCTTAATTTGGCCTTTCCAAGCATTTAAATAGATTAGAGCACGTGGTTTTGTTAAGTGGAGAAAGCTTCTTTATTTTTTTTTAATTCTTTAACAAAAGCAGATAGTTTCTGGGAAACGTGATGGAGGGTTGACCAAGTGGTTTATAATTTAGGTATACAACTGTCAAAGAGGGAAATAATACAAATACATAATACACAGACAAAGCTGTGTTTGAACGTAACCTGGAAATATACATTAAAGGGCCTGTATAGTCGAAATGGGGTAACACATAGTAGAAGTACAGCTTAGGACCTGCAGAGCACTTGTGAGATACTGTATATATATATATATATATATATATATGTGTGTGTGTGTGTGTGTCTATATATTTATATGTGTGTGTGCATATATATATATACACTGGTACTGTTGTGACAGACTGGAGACATAGGATACACAGCTACTGCCGAGACTGGCTGAAGACACAGGATAAACTGGTACTGCTCTGACAGACGAGAGACACAGGATACACAGATACTGCTGAGACAGACTGGAGACTGGATACACAGGTATGACAGACTGGTCACTGGATACACAGGTACTGATGTGACATGCTGGAGACACAGGATACACATGTACTGATGTGACAGGCTGGAGACAAAAGATACACAGGTACTGCTGTAACTGGGTGGAGACACAGGATACACAGGTACTGCTGTGAGTGGCTGGAGACAAAGTATACGCAGGTGCTGCTTTGACTGGCAGAAGACACAGGATACACAGTTACTGCTGAAACAGACTGGAGACTGGATACACAGGTACTACTGTGACAGACTGGTGACTGGGTATGCAGCTACTGCTGTGACAGGCTGAAGACAGGATACACTGGTACAGCTGTGACAGGTTGGAGACATGGGATACACAGGTACTGCTAATACAAGATGGAGACCAAGTTCAGGAGAATAGTCAGAAGACAAGCCAAGGGTCGGAATACCAGCCAAGGTTATTATATCAGTGAGTGTTCCTCTTTACGTTGGAATTGTATGCTTGTTACCTGGTGTGCACCCTGGGCAGAAAACGTATTGCTTACAGCAATAATAGAAATAGCAGTGCTTTATCACATCAAGAAATAATATATATATATATATATATATATAAAATATATATATATATACATATATATATATACACATATATATATATATATATATATATATATATACTGTATATATGTGTGTAGTTCAATCCAAATAGTAAAGCAAGACAAAGCACTCACTGGTCTTATCAAGTGAATCAATCTTGTGATTTATTCCAAAGTGACATTTCGGGGTGTTCACTCCTTTATCAGACCAATGTTGGTCTGATGAAGGGGGGAACACCACGAAACATATTTATGCAATATTCATACATAATAAAGGTCTTAACTATGTATTTACTGTAAATATTTCACATTCCTATGTTTTGCACATAACAAAATATGTTCTAAGTATTTATCAACAGATATTCCTATATATACATATAAATATATATATATATATATATATATATATATGTATGTATGTATATATCTATGCCTATATATAATCATATAAATATATATATACAGTATCTCCCACAAGTGAGTACACCCCTCACATTTTTGTAAATATTTTATTATATCTTTTCATATGACAACACTGAAGAAATGACACTTTGCTTCAATGTAAAGTAGTGAGTGTACAGCCTGTAAAACAGTGTACATTTGCTGTCCCCTTAAAATAAGAGCGATAACACCATATTTAACACACTTGCTCCCTTTTCACACCTGAGCCCTTGTAACACTAATGAGTCACATGACACCGGGGAGGGAAAATGGCTAATTGGGCCCAATTTGGACATTTCCACTTAGGGGTGTACTGACTTTTGTCGCCAACAGTTTGGACATTAATGGCTGTGTGTTGAGTTATTTTGAAGGGACAGCAAATTTACACTGTTATACAGGCTGTACACTCACTACTTTACATTGTAGCAAAGTGTCATTTCTTCAGTGTTGTCACATGAAACAATATAATAAAATATTTACAAAAATGTGAGCGATGTACATATTTATATATATATATATATATATATATATATATATATATACATAAATATTGTACCAAAATACCATCAGATATATGTAAAAATATTTATTTACTCCATTGATATTCTATGAGGGAATAGGATATTGTATAGTTTGGAGTTTTGCGCACGTCGGGTTAGCGTACATTCGATAACTTTTTCATTTTTAACTTGTAATACAAGTGTAACCTGACCTGCGAAAGAAGCGTACTTCTAGCACAGTTAAACACATAGAAGTGCAGGTCACTAATCTTAAAATTGCATGTGTTAATGAATTAGAGCATGTAATTTTTTTTATAACTATAATGGCCCTTTAACTTCAAAGTTTTAGACTTAAACATTGATTTAATGTTCTTTTAAAATGTAACTTTTAACTTACATAAGCATTTATTTAATTATTTTTTAAAACCTAATTTTATAACTTGGTAAAGAAAATAATAATGCAGATAGTTCTAGTTTGAAGAAAAAAATGATTGTATTGTCTTTATGCTCTCTATGTTCTTTGTTCTTATAGGTAACTCAATCATTGTCTTCCATGATAAAAAGATCTGTAGGAGTATTTTATTATTATAGTCTTAAACATCTTCCATATTACTTTTTCTTCTGGTGTTCATGCCTATTATTGAAAGCTTCACATGACAAAATGACATTTTATACATTTCTATGTATTAAGCCATTTCCAAATAATAGGGACTGAATCACAGTAACTATGAATGAGCATGATTTTAGATGCGTCATGACATTTTAAGCAAAAATGATCTATCTGATGATGTCAAAAAGCAAAATCAAAGATGTACTTAATAAAGAGGGTTTGAAAAGTATTTTCCATTAATTAACTCAAACACTTTTTGTCACTGATTACTTTCTCTACATCCTGCAAAAGCAGTGGGGAAAACAAGATCATATTTATTAATCATCGACCTTTTAAAGTGAAACGTCACATCACATAGAGGGCTAGATTACAAGTGGTGCTCTAATATTAGCGCACGCGATATTGAAATATTGCAGGTGCGTTCATTTGCACACGTATTACAAGGTGAAAGTAAACATGTTTGCTCAAGTGCAATCAGACTTAACAAGCGTCAAGTTGGAGTAAAGGGTAAGAGATAAAATAAAAGTTGTACCAGACACAACATACATACATTAAAATAAACAGTTACACTCAAATAAATATGATCTTATTAAAAATTGGTCACATAAATATTAATAAAAATTATTTATAAGGGTTCAAATGTATTTGGTATATGGTCAAGTATTTGACTGCAAAGGGCTAATAAATATATATATACTGTATATATAAACAATGAATTTGAAATAAGTCGGCATAAAGGGATGTACAGGGAGTGCAGAATTATTAGGCAAATGAGTATTTTGACCACATCATCCTCTTTATGCATGTTGTCTTACTCCAAGCTGTATAGGCTCGAAAGCCTACTACCAATTAAGCATATTAGGTGATGTGCATCTCTGTTATGAGAAGGGGTGTGGTCTAATGACATCAACACCCTATATCAGGTGTGCATAATTATTAGGCAACTTCCTTTCCTTTGGCAAAATGGGTCAAAAGAAGGACTTGACAGGCTCAGAAAAGTCAAAAATAGTGAGATATCTTGCAGAGGGATGCAGCACTCTTAAAATTGCAAAGCTTCTGAAGCGTGATCATCGAACAATCAAGCGTTTCATTCAAAATAGTCAACAGGGTCGCAAGAAGCGTGTGGAAAAACCAAGGCGCAAAATAACTGCCCATGAACTGAGAAAAGTCAAGCGTGCAGCTGCCAAGATGCCACTTGCCACCAGTTTGGTCATATTTCAGAGCTGCAACATCACTGGAGTGCCCAAAAGCACAAGGTGTGCAATACTCAGAGACATGGCCAAGGTAAGAAAGGCTGAAAGACGACCACCACTGAACAAGACACACAAGCTGAAACGTCAAGACTGGGCCAAGAAATATCTCAAGACTGATTTTTCTAAGGTTTTATGGACTGATGAAATGAGAGTGAGTCTTGATGGGCCAGATGGATGGGCCCGTGGCTGGATTGGTAAAGGGCAGAGAGCTCCAGTCCGACTCAGACGCCAGCAAGGTGGAGGTGGAGCACTGGTTTGGGCTGGTATCATCAAAGATGAGCTTGTGGGGCCTTTTCGGGTTGAGGATGGAGTCAAGCTCAACTCCCAGTCCTACTGCCAGTTTCTGGAAGACACCTTCTTCAAGCAGTGGTACAGGAAGAAGTCTGCATCCTTCAAGAAAAACATGATTTTCATGCAGGACAATGCTCCATCACACGCGTCCAAGTACTCCACAGCGTGGCTGGCAAGAAAGGGTATAAAAGAAGAAAATCTAATGACATGGTCTCCTTGTTCACCTGATCTGAACCCCATTGAGAACCTGTGGTCCATCATCAAATGTGAGATTTACAAGGAGGGAAAACAGTACACCTCTCTGAACAGTGTCTGGGAGGCTGTGGTTGCTGCTGCACGCAATGTTGATGGTGAACAGATCAAAACACTGACAGAATCCATAGATGGCAGGCTTTTGAGTGTCCTTGCAAAGAAAGGTGGCTATATTGGTCACTGATTTGTTTTTGTTTTGTTTTTGAATGTCAGACATGTATATTTGTGAATGTTGAGATGTTATATTGGTTTCACTGGTAAAAATAAATAATTGAAATGGGTATATATTTGTTTTTTGTTAAGTTGCCTAATAATTATGCACAGTAATAGTCACCTGCACACACAGATATCCCCCTAAAATAGCTATAACTAAAAACAAACTAAAAACTACTTCCAAAACTATTCAGCTTTGATATTAATGAGTTTTTTGGGTTCATTGAGAACATGGTTTTTGTTCAATAATAAAATTAATCCTCAAAAATACAACTTGCCTAATAATTCTGCACTCCCTGTATAGGTGTGGCTACAGCCAGTGTATTTCCTGTAGCTTCATACAAAGAGGAGAAAACTGAACATCAAATGTGACATCTAAAGAGTATCAGATCGAGAGTTGTGTGAACTGTATGTCCAAATTTGTAGTTTACATGGCCTGGTGCACCTGCTCAAATAAACAGTACATTGGATGTACATCCAGGGAGGCCAGGGAGAGAATTCACCAGCACCTCTCAGATATCAAGAGATCTGATGCCAGATCAGAACTAGCTAAACACTTCATACAAGAACATGCTAGTTCCAATCTGACATTTAAGTAGAAAATTATAGAAAAACTAAAAAAAACTAAGAGGAGGGGACTTAAACAAACGTTCAAGAGAGAGGCCTTTTGGATCTTCTCCCTGGCTACCAGGATTCCCAATGGATATAATTCCATTTCTGATATAATCAATTTCTGGGAATAGGTGAACACCAAGCGTTGAAATATATTATGATGTCCCATAAGATAAACACATCAGGGTTTCTCTTAAAGGGATAGTCTACACCAGAATTTTTATTGTTTTAAAAGATAGATAATCCCTTTATTACCCATTCCCCAGTTTTGCATAACCAACACAGTTATATTAATATACTTTTAACCTCGGTGCTTATCTTGTATCTAAGCCTCTGCAAACTGCCCCTTTATTTCAGTTCTTTTGACAGACTTGCAGTTTAGCCAATCAGTGCCTGCTCCCAGATAACTTCACGTGCACAAGCACAGTGTTATCTATAAGAAATACATGAACTAACACCCTCTAGTGGTAAAAAACTGTTAAAATGCATTCTGAAAAGAGGCGGCCTTCAAGGTCTAAGAAATTAGCATATGAACCTCCTAGGTTAAGCTTTCAGTTTCAACTAAGAATACCAAGAGAACAAAGCAAAATTGGTGATAAAAGTAAATTGGAAAATTGTTTAAAATTACATGCTCTATCTGAATCATGAAAGTTTTTTTTGGCATAGACTGTCCCTTTAAATGCAAATTCATATTAGAGGCTAAGTTCTATATACAGGCTCTCATCCAGGTAGGAAGCGTTGCTTTCCCAGTATGTAATAGTTAAAGCCTGTAGCACTTGAGTACCCCATGTAGTTGTAACTGTACACTTAGACAGATCTAAGGAAAGATCCATACCATTTTCTCATTACGTCACCAGTAAGATAGATATGTATAGAGGATAAATCATAATATTGAAGAATTATGCTAGAAGGAAAACTAAGGTCAGAAATTTATCTCTGGTTCTACTCACACCCATAATAAATATTAGCACTCTATCATACTAGCATTACATTATATAAGTTAAGCTGATACTCTGTCTGAGAATAAATACACATGGTGATAATAATAGTACCTCAGAATATTCATATATGAACTGCATTACAATATATTAGCACCTTATAACACTAGTGCTGGAGCAATCTAAGAGAACACTGACATAAAATTGTTAAAGTGTTGGTATGCGTATACTATGGAACATAATTACAGAGCAATATTTCTAATTGCACACCACTATAAGTTACAATGGCAGAGATTAGCACATTTGTCTTGGGAGTTTTGAAAGCATTGGTTACAGTGTTTAGTAGAATATTATAGAATACAATATATAATAATGTTTGCATTCTCTCGGCTAGATTACGAGATGTGCGTTAGGCTGAAAAAGCAGCGTTAACAGGTCCTAACGCTGCTTTTTCCCTACTGCTGCTATTACGAGTCTTGAAGGTTTAGGGTCACCGTACACTTCTTTGACCTTACTGCAAAATGACTTACGTAAACTTTGTAAAGTCTTTTATCTATGGGACTTCCATAGCGCCGGTATTACGAGGCTGTCCTGGGAGGCCAAAAAGTGAGCGGTACACTCTCTACCTCCAAGATCCGTAACGCATTTAAAAGTCAGTAGTTAAGAGTTTTATGGTACAACGCTGTAACATAAAACTCATAACTAAAGTGCTAAAAAGTACACTAACACCCATAAACTATCTATTAACCCCTAAACCGAGGCCCTCCCGCATCGCAAACACAATAATAACATTTTTAACCCCTAATCTGCCGCTCCGGACACTGCGGCCACCTACATTATATTTATGAACCCCTAATCTGCTGCTCCCAACGTCGCCGACACCTACATTATATGTATTAACCCCTAATCTGCCACCCCCAATGTCGCCGCCACCTACCTACACTTATTAACCCCTAATCTGCCGCCACCAACGTCGCCGCCTTTATAATAAACATATTAACCCCTAAACCGCCGCACTCCCGCCTCGCAAACATTAGTTAAATATTATTAACCCCTAATCTGCCGTCCCTAACATTGACGCCACCTACCTACATTTATTAACCCCTAATCTGCTACCCACAACATCGCCGTCACTATACTAAATGTATTAACCCCTAAATCTAACCCTAACACCCCCTAACTTAAATATAATTTAAATAAATCTAAAGAAAATTACTATCATTAACTACATTATTCCTATTTAAAACTAAATACTTACCTATAAAATAAACCCTAAGCTAGCTACAATATAACTAATAGTTACATTATATCTAGCTTAGGGTTTATTTTTATTTTACAGGCAAGTTTGAATTTATTTTAACTAGGTACAATAGTTATTAAATGCAATCAGCCAATAGGATTGAGCTCGCATTCTATTGGCTGTTCCAATTTTTAATTTGGGGGGGGGGGGGCTTTTTTTATTTTGATTGGTCTATTTGATTAATTAGGTGTAATTAGTTTAAATATCTGTAATTTGTTTATTATTTTCTGTAATTTAGTGTTTGTTTGTTTTGTACTTTAGCTAATTTATATTAATTTATTTCATTGTATTTAATTTAGTCAATTTTATTTAATTTAGGTAATTTTATTTAATTTAGGTAATTTATTTAATTGTAGTGTAGTGTTAGGTGTTATTGTAACTTAGGTTAGGGTTTATTTTACAGGTACTTTTGTATTTATTTTAGCTAGGTAGTTATTAAATAGTTAATAACTATTTAGTAACTATTCTACCTAGTTAAAATAAATACAAACTTGCCTGTAAAATAAAAATAAACCCTAAGATAGCTACAATGTAACTATTAGTTATATTGTAGCTAGCTTAAGGTTTATTTTACAGGTAAGTATTTAGTTTTAAATAGGAATAATTTAGTTAATGATAGGAATTTTATTTAGACTTATTTCAATTATATTTAAGTTAGGGGGTGTTAGGGTTAGACTTAGGTTTACGGGTTAATACATTTAGTATAGTGGCCGCGACATTGGGGGCAGCAGAATAGGGGTTAATAAGTGTAGGTAGGTGGCAGCAACATTGGGGGCAGCAGATTAGGGGTTAATAAATATAATGTAGGTGGCAGCGATGTTGGGGGCAGCAGATTTGGGGTTCATAAGAATAATGTAGGTGTCGGCGATATCGGGCGGCAGATTAGAGTTTAATAAGTATAAGATTAGGGTGGTTTAGACTCGGGGTTCATGTTAGGGTGTTAGTTGTAAACATAACTTTTATTTCCCCATAGGAATCAATAGGGCTGCGTTACTGAGTTTTACGCTGATTTTTTGCAGGTGTTAGACTTTTTCTCAGCCGGCTCTCCCCGTTGATTGAGCTCAACGCTTACTTCTTGTCTTTTAACAACGGGTTTGTAAAAACTCGTAATAACAGCAATATAGGGAAGTGAGCGCAGCTCAAAACGGAAAAACTCGTAATCTAGCCGTCTGTTTTTTCAATATATCTAAAAAACTTTTCTGGTATATATATGTATATATTTTTGATGAATTATCACATTTAGCCGCTAGTGCTGCTTTCTTACAGGAGTGAAATAGTAATCATGATTGGTTTAAGCTTTAATGCGTAAAGTGAATATAGAGATGAGTCTAGTTGCTTTGTTATACAAAGTAGATGAAGGGTTAAGGGTAATTTCCAATGACTGTGAAGTGATTTACAATGAAACAATGAGTAACAAGCTAAAAGCATATATTTTAATTGCACATATGGTTTTAACTATGTCTATGATTAAGGCTACGGCCGAAACATGTCAGACAAAACTATTACCTAAAGCTGTTTGATATTTCTAGTTCTCCGATTAATGTATGTTAAATAAATTTGGACTTTTAATAGAAGGTGTTTGCTGGCTTATTTCAAACTTATCGTTTAAAGAACTTTCCCTATCAAGCTGAGCACCTTTGGGTCCGCATAGATTCCATTACAGCACAGTTCTACCTGATCATTGGAGGCGAAAATTGTCACAAGGTAAAGAAAGGGGCAGGATTTTTACTCAGATGCTGAATGCTTTATACAGCGTGGGAACCAAGGAGGCTGTTGAAACTACAAGGCAAGTGTTCTCCCCAAAAAGGCAAAGGAGGTAATCTTCCGGTTCATGAAGCACTCCTCGTCTGTTTTTACCCTTACCATGCGGGGAGTATTACAGCCATCCTTTGTGATTCCTCTAATGTCAATCTAGGAAAAGCCCCTTTCTCCCATTACAACAACTCTTTGACAGCTTGTAGCATTGAGCACAGGCTCACTGGGGCTATTTGACTTATATATATATATATATATATATATATATATATATATATATATATATATATATATATATATATAGTTAACATGGATGATTGGCACCAGAATTAATCAGACCCAGTTCTAACACGCTTGCTATAATCAGGAACTTAGCAAATGTGCAGTGCAACAGAGGTATAACCCTAAAATATTGAACAAGAAAAAGTAATAAACCATCAAAGGGTGGCAATAAATAATATATACCATCCAATGGTGGTTTAAAAGTATACCCTTATCTGGCACTAAAACTATAAAAGTCATACCAGAAAATATGTGGAAAATACCATTCATGATTGCATTATAACACACCATTTAATTGTGCATATCCATCATTGCAAATTCATGAGGATATACTATTTGCAAAGGCAAACCTATAACGTACAAAAATAAGCTACATTAGCGATATCAGAACTTTAGTCCCAGCAGATAATTAAGGGTATCCTTTTGAGTAGAGATTCAGGGAGCGCCCTATTGTGTAGTTGTACCCATTCACCGCACTGGGTTATTTCCTCCCACAGGTAGGTCCCAATGTTAATACAATTCACATCCATAGGCGTTTAAGGAAATTACGTGGTATAGCGTAGAACCCCATTAGTAAGCAAGCAAGGTTAAAGTCAAAGCAGTCTCCCCCATGTTAATACACTGTCTGTTGTTAGCTTAGGTATAGACAGGGTAGGTTGTCAGCACTTCCCACCAGATATTATAACTTGACGAACATTCTGTCTGTAATTGGGGCTCAGTCTGTGACTCACCTTACCCTCCTGTTGTCACTCAACATGATTCCAGAGTGAAATTGACGGCGGGGGGTCGGTAGCTAATTGCAAACCTTTTGCTTACCAGTTTAGTTCCGTATGGTTATCAAACGCTTTCTGTATGGTTCCTTTTGAATATCACCTGGTTGCGATGTTTGCAGGGTTTATCCGGTGTTGTCTGCTGCGGTAAAGTGTAGCTGCCTTGCTACGCACATTTCACCCCTAACAGCTTGGGGCTTCTTCCGGCTTAGTCTGATGGCATCAACGTATATCGATGCCCTTTTTGATCCATATGACTCCGCCTTCTTTTTCCGGGTGAATTTTGAAACATCTAGCATTCAATAGAAACATTCTATATATCTAGAATACATATACCGCTCGTGGCTTCAAATGTGGCTTGTTTGATATTAACCATTTCTAATTATTTACATAATATGACACAGTTAGTAAGCATATTGTAAACACTAATTTCATCAATATACAATTACTTGTATACAATATTTTGGCTATGTTTTAAACAACAAATAAATTTAGGGATATTCTGACACCCTTTATAATTTGACCATAAATGAGGATTGTATAGTTAACAACCTAGGAATGGAGCAAAGTTCAATTCCTCATTCATACCATTAGGTTTTAAAGAGCCTAGATTAAATATCCAGTTACATTACTTTTGTAATAATAATTTATCCAGGTTGCCACCTCTTTCATTCAACTGCACTCGTTCCAGGCCTCTGAATTGTAAACTGTCTTCATCACTATTATGATAAAAATAAAAATGTCTTGCTACTCTACTTGTCTTTATATATTTATGTTTTGATTCTTTCTTTAAGTTCACAATAGGTTTTCCCTACGTAATATTTGGGACAGTTACACTAAAGCATATATATTACTTCTTCTGTTTTACATGTTATATGTCTCCTTACTTTGTGTATTTTACCTGCAGTGTCACAGAACATATTTCCCCTTAACAGATTATCACAGACTGAGCATTTTGTGCATCTAAAGTTACCATCTCTCTTTTTATATTTATTTAACCACGTTTCGCGGTCCTGGTCTTTTGAACAGACTGCTTACAAATTTGTCCTTTAAATTTGGTGCTCTCTTAGCTATTAGATTTGGTCTTACCCCTACCATTTCTTCTATTGATTTATCTAGGATTAATACATGCCAATGTTTTCTTAAAATAGATGCCAAACTGTACCATTGCTCATTAAATGTACTTATAAAGCGAATATATTTATTGTCATTGCTTACTTTTGGGTTATAGAGTAGGCTATCTCTGTTGCTGTCCCATGCTTTACAGAAAGCTTTCTTTAGTACTTTTTGAGAATAGCCTCTTTCTTTGAATCTTGTCAATATTAGTGCAGTTCCTACAGTGCCTCAAGTATTGGCCCTGAGGTATATTTTTTAATAGATGTGGTAAGTGGTGACTATCAGCATGGAGTATTGTATTGCCAGCTGTGCTCTTTCTAAATGTTTCTGTGGTGATTTCAGTATCACTTATTTTTATTTTTAGATCTAAGAAGTCCACCTCAGTTCTACTCCAGGAATAAGTAAATTTTAAATTAAAGTCATTTTTATTCAATCTGTCCATAAAATCTGTCAAATGTTTTACAGTTCCCTCCCAAAACATCACAATGTCATCAATAAATCTGAGCCATAAACTAATATGGCCCAGATCGAGGTTGGATGCATCGAGTTCCCAGCCTCCTAGATACAAATATGCAAGTAGGGGTACAGCAAGTGCCCATTGCTGTGCCAAGTACTTCCTCATAATATTTTTGTTGAAACACAAAGAAATTAGGGTTCAAAATGAACCTTAACAACTCTAACACAAACTCTGTATGTTTATTGTATTTCGTTCCTCTTTAAGCTAAGAATCTTTTAATTTGGTTGATTCCTTTTCATGAGGAATTGAAGAATAGAGTTGTTCAACATCAATAGTCACCAAGATAGTGTCATTATTAACAAGGGTACCATTAAGCTTTTTTAACACATCTAATGTGTCTTGAATATAAGAGGGTAAGGAACTCAAAAAAGGTCTTAGACAATAGTCCACATACTCAGAGATGTTTTCAGATAGGGCTAGAAAGGAGCACCAGAGGAGGGGAGCTGAAATGCCCTTTTGAAAGATTTTCACAGCATCTGCAGGCATCCGTAGTAAGAAGAATCTGTCCATCGCTGCTGCCAATGCTGAAACACAATTGTGGAAACTGATTCAGCTGCCAGTTGTACAGACTGGGATACGCCTTGAGAGGATGATATTGCTTCTAAAAAAGAACCTCCAGTGTAAGTAAAAGAGAAAACCTTTTGCTTGTTTTTTTTTTCTTCATTTGAAAATTTCTGTGTTCCAGCTCCTATACTGATTTGATGTGAAACATCGTACCGCAAGCCATTTGATCTCCCGTTTGGATTCTAAATTCATAGCGATTTCTATCTGCCATTGTGATACTACACTTCGTGTCTCACCATCGGTTCCTTTTGGGACATTTAGTCAATCTCTTGGTTTTAATTAATTTGTTTATAATCGATTTTACTTTGTTTTATGCCTTTTGTTTTATGCCTTTTGTCTAAACATACGTCTGATCAGTGTATTCTTTATAACTTTTTTTTAATAAATTGTGCTTTTTGCTACTATTCATACTTGAGCGTTAGCCGTATTTCTTGATTTGCAACATATTGCTATTATTTGATTTTCTGATTTGAGCTGTTAGCGCTGTGGGTAGAGTTATCTATTACTTAGTAGTAGTTTTCTTATTAGCAACCATCTATTTTATGAAAACATTGGCATGTATTAAACCTAGATAAATCAATAGAACAAATGGTAGGGGTAAGACCAAATCTAACAGCTAAGAGAGCACCACATTTAAAGAACAAATTTGTAAGCAGTCTGTTCAAAGACCAGGACCGTGAAATGTGGTTAAATAAATTTAAAAAGAGAGATGGTAACTTTAGATGCACAAAATGCTCAGTCTGTGATAATCTGTTAGGGGAAATATGTTCTGTGACACTGCAGGTAAAATACACAAATTAAGCAGACATATAACATGTAAAACAGAAGGAGTAATATATATGCTTCAGTGTAACTGTTCCAAATATTACGTAGGCAAAACCTATTGTGAACTTAAAGAAAGAATCAAAACATAAATAAATAAAGACAAGTAGTGTAGCAAGACATTTTTATTTTCATCATAATAGTGATGAACAGAGTTTACAATTCAGAGGCCTGGAACAAGTGCAGTTGAATGAAAGAGGTGGCAACCTGGATAAATTATTATTACAAAAGGAATGTAACTAGATATTTAATCTAGGCTCTTTAAAACCTAATGGTATGAATGAGGAATTGAACTTTGCTCCATTCCTAGGTTGTTAACTATACAATCTTCATTCATGGTCAAATTATAAAGAGTCTCAGAATATCCCTAAATGTATTTGTTGTTTAAATCATAGCCAAAATATTGTATACAAATAATTTTATATTGATGAATTTAGTG